>NC_056744.1:967767198-967772198 GCF_019279795.1 Protopterus annectens
TTTATGTATACAAACAAGAATATTAATATATATAACAAAAGTAAAGCAGTACTAAGAGTTCTATTTTAGAGCACATTTTATGTTAACACAATCATTTAGCCCTGGAAATGCTTCAGTATTAAGCAATAACTGCCATTTAAGTTCCCTGACTTCTAAAAATAACTACCAAAAAACATTCTATCTGTTCAAGAACAATAAAATGAAACTTCTTGAAAGAATTGCAGGAAATGCTATGTTTCGCTAGGGCATTATTCATATTCTTTGTTCTAATTGCCCCTAAATGTTATTTAATTCTGTCCGAGAGTTCTGTCTAAGAGTCTTCTAACAGTTTTTCCAACATAAAATGCTGAGCAAGACTCTCAAATCCCTGCATAAACAACAGTTGTGGAGTGATAGAAGAAATGTTTAGAAAATCTGATAGAATAGTTGCGATGGGGGAAAGTGTATTCTAACCCTGTTAAAATATACGGACAAACCGCACACTTATTTCATGAATGCATACCTATTGGTAAATTAGATATAGGTGTAGTATTAATCAAATATTGAGAATCTCTGTTTTGTAGGTTCATTCCAATAGTCCTAGTTCTTTTAAAAGAAAAAGGAGTGGAGCCAATAGCTTTAGTCATATTATGAGATACTTTTAATAAATCCCAGTTGTTGGAAATATTCCTGATGTGTTCCGTATCTCTGGAGATTGGCAATGGAAAAGTGAGAGATCTATTAATGTTGTTCTGTTCAACATGTTTGGGTTTAAATCCATAGAGTAAAATAGGTAAATGTGTAGTGTACCTTTCAGATGCAACTTCAGAATAAATAGTGTTAATAAGACCCTCAGGATATTTTCTTTTTAAAAACATTTTCTTCAGTAGCAAAGCATTAACATAAAAATCATGGTCTAGACTGAGTCTAGAAATACGTATAAATTGACTTTGACTAAGTTCTTTTTCATGAATGGATGAGAGCTAGAAAAATGTGTGTGTGTGTGTGTGTGTGTGTGTGTGTATATATATATATATATATATATATATATATATATATATATATATATATATATACATATATATATGTGTGTGTGTGTACATATATGTGTGTGTATATATATATATATATATATGTGTATATATATATATATGTGTGTATATATATATATATATATATATATATATATATATATATATATATATATAGGTGTATATAGATATATATACATATAGATATATATATAGATATATATAGATATAAATGTATATGTGTGTGTGTGTGTATAGATAGATATATATATATATATATATATATATATATATATACATACATATACACGTGTGTGTGTAGATATATATATATATATATATATATATATATATATATATATATATATATATATATATATATATATATATAGATAGATAGTTATATGTATATACACACACACTGCTGAAAACTTCCGAACTGGTAAAAACAAAAACAGAAATCCAATGAATAGACGCTGAGCCAGAACTGTTGTTTGCTGAGCGCTTTCGTTTGCTTTATTGATAACAATCAAACGTCAGCAGCGTGAGATGTAATGCAATTGCAGTACTGTGTGAGCTTTAAATAGTCTTAACTGGTATAAAAATACTTCAATGTGATTGGTAGATAGACTACGCCAATGCAGTAGTATTTGGACTAATGAGACGCTGCTATAAAAATGTGTATGTGTGTGTGTGTATATATATATATATATATATATGTATATATATATAAAATGTGTGCGTATATATGTATGTGTATATGTATGTATATATATATATATATATATATATATATATATATATATATAGATAGATAGAGATAGATAGATATATATATATATATATATATATATATATATATATATATATATATATATATACATACACACACACACATGTATCATCATCTTCTTTCGGCTGTTCCCTTTAGGGGTTGTCGCAGCGGATCACCTGTTTCCATTTCTTCTTGTCCTCTGCATCGTGCTCTGTCTCACCAAGCACCTGCATGTCCTCTTATCACCACATCCATAAACCTTATCTTAGGCCTTCCTCTCTTCCTGTTGCCTGGTAGCTTCATCCTTAGCATCTTTTTCCCAATATACTCGGCATCCCTCCTCAGCACATGTCCAAACCAATGTAATCTTGCCTCTCTGGCTTTATCTCCAAACCTTCCAACCTGGGCTGACCCTCTAATATACTTATTCCTAATCCTGTCCACCTTCGTTACACCCAGTGCAAATTTTAGCATCTTTAACTCTGCCACATCCAGCTCAAACTCCTGCCTTTTTGTCAATGGCACTGTCTCCAACCCATATAACATAGCTGGTCTCACTACCCACTTGTAGACCTTCCATTTCATTCTTACAGGTACTCGTCTGTCACAAATCACTCCTGACACTCTTCTCCACCCGCTCCATCCTGCCTGTTCTCTCTTCTTCACCTCTCTTCCACACTCACCGTTACTCTGAACTATTGACCCCAAGTATTTAAACCCATCCACCTTCGCCACCTCTACTCCTTGCATCCTCACCATTCTTCTAACCTCCCTCTCATTCACACACATATATTCTGTCGTAGTCCTGCTGACCTTCATTCCTGTTCTCTCTAGAGCATATCTTCATCTCTCCACGGTCTCCTCCACCTGTTCCCTTCTCACTACAGATCACAATGTCATCTGCAAACATCATACTCCATGGGGACTGATCTCGTCTGTCAACCTGTCCATCACCATTGCAAATAAGAAAGGGCTCAGAGCTGATCCTTGATGTAACCCCACCTCCACCTTAAACGCATCCGTCCCTCCCACCGTAGACCTCACCGCTGTCACACTACCCTCATACATATAGTGTACCACTCTTGCATACTTCTCTGACACTCCTGACTTTCTCATACAATACCACAGTTCCTCTCTAGGCACCCTGTCGTATGTTTTCTCTAAGTCTACAAAAACACAATGCAACTCCTCACATTCTCTGTACTTATCCATCAACACTGTCTCAGGGTAAACATCGCATCTGTAGTGCTCTTTCCCAGCATGAAACCATACTGCTGTTCACTAATCATCACGTCCCTTCTTAATCTAGCTTCCACTACTCTTTCCCATAACTTTATGCTGTGACTGATCAATTTAATCCCTCTATAGTTACTACAGCTCTGCACATCACCCTTATCCTTAAAAATTGGTACCAAAACACTTTTTTTCCATTCCTCAGGTATCCTCTCACTTCTAGGATTTCATTAAACAATCTGGTTAAAAACTCCACTGCCATTTCACCTAAACACCTCTATGCTTCCACAGGTATGTCATCTGGGCCAACAGCCTTTTTGTTCTTCATTCTCTTCATAGCTGTCCTTACTTCCTCCTGGATAATCCATTGTACTTCATGATTCACTATCCCTTCATAATCCAACCTTCTCTCCGTCTCATTCTCTTCATTCAACAACCACTCCAAGTACTCTTTCCATCTCCTGAACACTCTCCTCGATTGTCAGTATGTTTCCCTCATTATGCTTTATCACCTTTACTTGCTGCACATCTTTCTTAGCTTGGTCCCTCTGTCTAGCCAATCGGTACAGGTCCTTTTCTCCCTTCTTAGTGTTCAACCTTTTATACAACTCTTCATATGCCTTATCCTTAGCCTTCCCCACCTCTATCTTTGCCATGCACCTCATCTCCTTATACTCCTGTCTCCTTTCTTCATCTCTCTGACAATCCCACTTCTTCTTTGCCTGTATACTCTTCTGTACTTCCTCATTCCACCACGTCTCCTTATTGTCCTTCTGTCCCGATGTGATACCAAGCACCTTTCTAGCAGTCTCCCTTACTAGCTCTGCTGTAGTTACCCACCTATTTGGTAACTCTTCACTGCCACCCAGTGCCTGTCTTAACTCATCCCTCAACTCCACCTCACAATTACTCTTTCAATTTCCACCATTTGATCCTTGGTGCTGCCCTCACCCTCCTCCTCCTCCTCCTCTTCTTGATCACCAACGTCATTCTACAAACCACCATCCTATGCTGCCTTACTACACGTTCTCCGGTCACCACTTCACAGTCTAATCTCCTTCAAACTGGCCATCCTACATAAGGTATAATCCACCTGAGTGCATCTTCCTCCATTCTTGTATGTCACCCTATGCTCCTCCCTCTTGTTAAAATACGTATTCACCACAGCCATGTCCATCCTTTTCACAAAATCCACTACCATCTGACCTTCTGTATTCCTTTGTTTTAACACCATACCTACCCATCACTTCCTCATCCCCTCTGTTCCCTTCACCAACATGCCCATTGAAATCTGCTCCAATCACTCTCTCACCCTTGGGTACAGTCATCACCACTTAATCCAATTCACTCCAAAATTTTTTTTCTCATCCATTGCACACACAACTTGTGGAGCATATGCACGAACAACATTCATCATTATACCATCAATTTCCAGCTTCATAAACATCACTCTCTTCACCTCCAAAACACTCTTCGCATACTGTTCCTTCAGAATAACTCCTACGCCATTTCTCCTCCCATCCACACCATGATAAAACAATTTGAACCCACCTCTGATGCACCTAGCCTTACTCCCCTTCCATCTGGTTTCCTTCACACACAATATACCAACCTTCCTTCTTGTCATCGTATCATTTAGCTCTCTCCCTGTACCAGTCACAATGCCAACATTCAAAGTTCCGACTCTCACTACCACAGTCCTAGCCTTTCTCCTCTTTTCCTGCCTTCGGCCATGCCTTCCTCCTCTTCTCTTTCCGCCAACAGTAGCCCAATTTCCGCCAGCACCCTATTGGCTAACAGTACTGGTGGCTATCTTTGTTAACCCGGTCCTCGACCAATCCGGTATGGAAATATTTACTGGTGACTGCATGAAATGATTTGAAGTTTTACGCCGGATGCCCTTCCTGATGCAGCCCTCCCCATTTCTCCGGGCTTGGGACAGGCACAGAAATGCACTGGCTTGTGCATCCCCAGTGGTTGGG
>NC_056744.1:967774698-967892198 GCF_019279795.1 Protopterus annectens
TGTGTACTTATATATATATATATATATATATATATATATATATATATATATATATATATATATGGATGGATCTACCTGAATCTACCTGACTACATCGAAACTTCAAAAGAGCGAAAACGACTTCACCGACACCACATAATCGACAGTTCACAAACACGACACCTCATACACTCGACACATCATAACAAACAAAACAAATCCCCTATCCAAAACCCACACACACAACACAAGCACATCAAAATCCTTACAAACCAACACTAACCCATACATACACAACTATCTACAACCCTAACCCTAACCCTTACCCTAAGGTCCATCACTATCGCACACTCACCTAACCCACGCCCTAACCCTAACTCACTTAACCCGCCCCTAACCCAAAAACTCTCACTACTGCACCCTTACCTAACCCGCGCCCTAACCCTAACTCAGTTATCCCACCCCTATCCCTACAGACCGCCAACATCGCACACTTACCTTACTCGCACCCTTACCTAACCCGGCTTCTAACCCTAACTCACTTATCCCACCCCTATCCCTACACACCGTCAACATTGCACACTTACCTTACTCGCACCCTAACGTCCGTCACTACCGCATACTTACAAATCCTTTCCCCATCTCAGTGTTCTCAGCGTCGGTGTCTTCCTCAGTCGGTCTTCTGCCTTGTCGATCTTCTGGCGTCGGTGAAGTCGTTTTCGCTCTTCTGACGTTTCGGAGTCAGGTAGATCCATATATATATATATATATATATATATATATATATATATATATATATACACATACACACACGCTTGTGAATATATGTATATATTTGTGTGTGTATATGTGTCTGTGTGTGTATATGTATATATATATATATATATATATATATATATTTATATATATATATATATATATATATATATATATATATATATATAGAGAGAGAGAGAGAAATGTAGTGATAGATAAGTGTGTGTGTGTGTGAGACTTCTTATGGGCTGTTTTTATAGTAAAGATGACTGTAGTGTCTGAAGGTTTATCTGTTTGGCACTTTGGACATTATGGATTTGTTGCAGTCTTAATTAAAACACTTGATCATTCACAGTGCATCATACATTCATTTTCTTGGTGCTGGAGGTGTTTTTTGATATCGCCTTTTTATGGTCTCATCTCAGGAAAAAGCCTTTGCTTCTATACCCCACACTAGGTTCCTTTCCCATCCATTACCTGAACGTTTCTTCCCTCAAACTAACAAATTTTTGGCCATCAGCAGAACTAGAAAAAAAGTTGTACCTTCATCATGATCTAAATTCTTTCATTTGTGAAGAAAAGATTGTGTATGCAAACTTAACAAGAAGAAAATAAAATTTTGTTGTTTGGGCTTGTCAGCAAGATTTGGATCCCTTCTGTACTCCATTTTTTTAATTTAGTGCTACAGTTTCTTTAATCACTCTTTGGCTCAGGTTCCAGTTAAACAGTGATCAAAAGTCCACTTAACCGCCATGTTGAATTTCCATGAAGGCTTTGATTCTTCATCCTTAACAGTGAAAAGAGTTTGCAAGGCCCTTTTAAAAGGAACTTTCTGACTTCCCATTGAGGACCCTCTCTGTGGAACCTCCGCTTCAACTTGAAGGCATTTATTCCTTCTTTCATACCAGACTATTAATCTGACTTGAAATACCTTTCCTGAAGATGCTATTTCTGGTAGGTATCATCTTGGCCAGACAGATGTCAGATTTGCATGCGGTTTCTACCAAATCTCCATATTTAGCCTTTCACAAGGATATTGTTTCTTTCAGGAATAACTTTTCCTTTATGCCAAGTGTTGTATCAGAATGCACTTTCACTCAAGCTATTCATATTTCTGTCTCTTTTTCTGGAGTATTCCAGCAGTGGGGAGTAGTTACACTGTAAACATAGCAAGAGATTTAAAAAGGGGGCAAATAACTGTTCATCTTTTATGCACCTTCCAAGTTAGAGCAGAAGGTGTCCAAAGTTGCATTGTCCAGATGGCTCTCTGAATGTATAATGCACATCTATCAGAACTCTGCTGGCAAAATCTAAAACTAATTCCACCAGATCTAGTACAACTTCTACAGCCTCCTTCAGTAATGTTTTAATAGATGATATCTGCAGAAAGAACATAGTCTGTGTTGCACACATTTGCCACACATTGTAAATTGGATGTTTCCCCTAGGTCAAGGTCTGCCTGCCTTTGGGGCTGCTATTCTCAGGGGCACCCTGTCATGATTTCACTCAGGCTGATAGATAGGTAGGGATTCTGCCCCATCAAAGTGGACAGACTTGATACAGAAGATATGTACTTACCATAACACTGTGTCTTTATTGTCATAGGTGTATACTAGGCTAATGGCCCTGGAGCCTTTAAAAACCTAGCCCCCCCCCCCCCAAAAAAAATTGCCCAGGCACCATGCCACCCGATGTTAGTTCACAGTGCCCATATCCAGTAAGGCAACTGGAATGATCCCTGGAGTGAACTTTGTTACTCATCCACTCGTCAAGATTTTCAGGTGCTCTGCTTGACATGAATAGGAAGCTTATTCTAGAGTATGGGCAGTCTTTGAGAGATGAACCTGTCCCTCCAGCATGTTCTGTTAATTGTGGTTATTGATCTCTGGCGCATGTGGCACGGGAGGATTGGGATTTTGTTTAGGTGTAGCATTTCAAGTAGGGCTGGGTTAGACATGGCTTTGTTGGTCAAGCAGAGATCAGCTCTGAGCAGACGCTAAGAGATTTGCGATCAGCTGTAATTTCTTGAGTCTGTCCATGTAGGACATGTGTTTTAAGGCCTACGATCCTTTTTTTGAGGTACTTTTGTGGCCTTTCCAGCTGTTGTAGGCGTCTGGTCAGGTACATGCCAAATGGGGCATTATATTTGATGATTGGTCTAATGAGGAATGAGTAGAGAGGAATGATAACCTCTTTCTTCCTGGATGCGAAACCTTTGGTTATAAGATGTGCCATGTAGAGGGACTTTCTCACCACAGTGGCAGTGTGGTGGTCGAAGGTGAGGTGGCTGTCTACCTGGGTGCCCAGATCTCTTATGGCCCCTTCAGTGTTCAGTGAGCTCCCATCAACGTGGTAATTCGTGGGAGCTGAGTTGTTTCCAAAGGGGATGATAACGCATTTTTTGACATTAAGCTTCAGACCATGGTTCCGACACCAGTCATTGGTCTCAGAAAGGATCTTTTGTAGGATGTCTGCATTGCTTGGGGAGTTTATAATGACTCCTAGCTTGCAGTCATCAGTGAACTTGGTCAGCCAGAGTCCTTTTGTGTTGGCCTGGAGTTCTGAGAATTAGATTCCAAACAGGCGAGGGCCCAGTAACGAACCCTGTGGGACTCAACTCGTGACTGATCGACAGTCTGACTTGGAATACCCAACTTTCACTCTGTGGGTCCTGTCTGAGCCAGTTTGCAACCCACCTAGTGATGGTAAGGATTGATGCCTAGTTTGGTGAGTTTATCAATGATACCTGAGTGGGGAATGGTATCAAAGGCCTTGGCCAGGTTGAGGTAGGCTGTATGCACTGTCTTACCCTCATCCACAGCCTTGGTGACTTGCCTCGAAGAGGTTAACCAGGTTCAGCAGGCAGGATCTCCCCTTGACAAAGCCAAGCTCTGTGGGGTCAAGAGTTTGGAGATTGCCTATTTCTTTGTTAAACAGGTCCATGATGTCCCTAGTCCGGACATTTTAATAACCCACCTTTCATTCCTCTAAATTCTCATGTTTTTCCAATGTCAGATGGACCTAGTGGACTTAAACCTGAAGCCTGTCCCTTCATAGTCACTACAGTCCTCATGCCTAGAAGACCATTTATTAAGATAAACAGCAAATTTGATCTTTAGGCTTAGACTGGATAGTTGCATGATGGGAGTTTGTTCCATCTAATGGCGGTCATCCCATCAAAGTAGACTAGGGATAACCAAGGTCCAGCATTATGGCAAGTACATAATTACCGATGTAGATTATTTTAGTGGCACAAATATAGTGTTACTAGGAAGAGAACAGAGGTACATTTATCTAGATGCAAATCAAAGAGAGCACAGTGTTTAGAAGTGTTTTTATAGGAATTCACTTATACGTATCCAATAGTAATCAATTTACTAAAGTTAATATACAAGAAATATATACAGATAACTAGAAAGCACAGGTAGAAATTGAAAAGTTTCTTCCCAAGTTGGTTGTGAGAAGTAATACGAGGTTCTCAGCAATTAGTAAAACGGATGCTGATGTGATGATATGAGGTAGTACCATCTGTGCCAGGGAGAGTAGGGCAGTGCATGCGTAACATATGCCAGCATAGCTAGCTGGAGTTTTGTAAAGAATTTTATTTGACTATCACACTGATTTGTACAGATGTTTGAGTTCAAAATTTATTTTATTTATTTATTTTATTTTATTTTACATTTGTTAACCGGGAAATTCCGACTGGACCAGGTCCATTTTCAGCGGAGGCCCGGGGAGAAAAGCTCCAACATCAAGTTATACAAATACAGTACATCCAGCATAATACACAAAATGTATGCTGAGCATAGTAATATAACAAGAATTAATATATATAAAATATATTTGCAGAGTTAATTATGTTAAAAATGCATCAACAGTAGGTCCTTTTGGACAGAAAAAAAAATGTATGCAATGTATATTGGTTTGTATTGTTGTAACTAATCAAATTTGTATGTTTATTAGAGAACCTTGGAAGGGTGGAAAGTTTGAAATTGTGTTATAGCTTTCAGATGCTGCCACAGAGCTAAGCAAAGCTCTGCTTGTGTATTGTGCCATTGTCAGGTGACGAGAGGTGATTTCATCCTCTAACCAGCTTCTGGTTTCTTTGGAACCTTTGCAGCAGCACTGTGGAACCTGACAGGAAAGATTTTTGGCAGGATACATATCTCACACATCCACACTGACAGATTCAGACATCATCTGGCTTTTGCTGTGGTAAGACGGTCAGCATTTCAGCTTGCCTTGCTTTAGTAAGTAGTCAGGAAACAGTAATTGTTAGTAAGGGGCATTTAGTGAGAATAGTTTAGTACTGTTTTCTGCATCTGTGAGAAACTATCCAACTGTATTTTTTATATGTCTGTGGTTGAAAGCCTGTTTATTTTATTCAGTATTCTTCTGCTTTCTCTTTTATTAGTTGGCAGTAAATATTTTAATAACTTTCATTGGGGCTGGTCCTTTAGAATATACTTTTAACATCCTGAGAGTATGTGTGCTCGTTTTAGTGATACTTTCACCACTCCTGAAAGCCTTGCTGTTTGGTCACATCCTACCATTTGTATTGGTATTAATTTTACACAGTATAATTGGGTACCCTTTGTAAGAGCCTTAGGTTAGCTGACTGGTGGCAGCGTGAGTACCTCAGAGTCTGGAGAGAAACAAGCACAGCTAGTAAAGTTTTGCCAGCTTCTCCCAGGTGTGTGTGTGTAACTCAAATATCCAAGTGTGTGCGTCAGCTACTGGGAACAGGGACACAGAGCTCCAAAGTGGTCAGTGTGGAGATTTGTGGTGTTCTAGAGAGAGAAAGAGAGTCCAGCCCTAGGTCTGGAGTGTGCTGTGTGTGCTGTTAAGGGAAATTGTGCTTGGTGCAGGGAGCTGCATCTGACAATACTTTGTGAATCCATCTTAGTGACAGTCCCTTACCAGAGTCAGTGGTAAAGATTGAGTCTCCTTGCTTGCTGGCCTTGAGTAGGGACCTGTCACATATTGGTGACAGCGAGGTGATGTTCTTTGTGTTTCACTGTTGCAGTCATCACATTTGGGTTATCTGCTTGCAGTAGCCCTCAGTTGGCCTGATTTAACAAAGTCTTGGGTCTTGCATCAGTTGCTGTCTCTTCTTCTGTGACATCAGGTCATTAGGGGTTTAAAACATGCAGCCGACGCCATTACATCAGTCTTTCTTGCCGTGCGGTGCCCGAAGCAGAAGCAGTTTGCAAGTGCCGGTCGGCTGACTCCTGAAATTTTCATTTTCGAATTTCAGAACCGAAGTCTTTAACTAAAAGCCAAGTACCCCGTTGGGGAAACTTTTTCTTTCTCTTAACCAATGTCAGTAAAAGTAAATGATTGCATTACTTGTGGGAAGCAAATTCCTCAAAGATTTTCATTCGTACTGTATTCCTTGCCTAAGCCCTAACCACAACGTACCTCGCTGTCTGTTTTGTGCCGTATTTAAGCCATGAACTATCTGTCATTGGTATATTTACGCTTTTAAATATTTTGGTGCTCTGTTCAGTTATCCTGATATGTCTTTGGTCAGCCGTCCGACTACCGACATTCTGAAAAAACGCAAAGATAAAGACAGAGACAGGCCGCCTAGGTCCAAAGCTGCCGATGACGCTTCTTCTAAGCCAGTCGCCAGTTCACCGGTACTCAGGCGCTTTCACAGCCCCTGATACCCACTACTTCTGATTCGCAGGCCTCTCCTGAGACCCATTCGGAGTCCATTATGCTGCGAGATGCTTCAACTGTGGAACCTGCGGATGTCTCTACCTTGAATGGGTCCGGAGCTGCTGTGCAGGCACCGGCTTCTGAGGGTGTATTCAGGCCTACTGACCTGCGTATTAAGTCAATGCCATCTTCTTGAATGCCTAAATCTCTAACCATGACACCCAGACCACATGGTCAGGCCTCTGTGCCTAAAAAAACAAATGATAAGAATGGCTGAAGACCTTATTACTTTAATTGGGGGAAGCCAGCCTTCCCCCTCTGAGACCTAGAACTGAGTTTGTTTATGATACTTCTTACCAGGATTCTGAATTCTGTTTCGTCTGATGACCAGGATTTACCTTTGTCTACCTATGAGGATGCTGATGCTGAGGATTCTATTCCCTCTGCTTCCCCCCCAGAGGGTTTCTCTTTTGGTGAAACCTTGCATACTCTCAGGGAGCATTTTCATTGAGAAAGTCAGGATTTCTCTGATTCTAAAAAGAGGCTTGGGGATTTCTTACTCCTGCCCCAGCACAGGTCTTTAGCCATACCTCCTGTACTAGACATTGTTGATGCATTTGCAGAATATACCTTTGCCACTGACTCTTTACCTCCTGCTCCCAGGAGCCTGATAGATAATACAGGGTCCCTGACTCACAAGTTCCTTTTTAAAAATCCTACTGTGGATCCTGAGACCATTTCACAGGGGCCCAAGGGCATTAAAGCTACTACTGCCAAAAATCCTACCCCTCTGATAGAGACTCCAGGGCCCTGGATAGAAAGTATACACTTCTGCAACTTTGGCCATTAGGGCCTTAAACTGACAGATGTTCTTCGTCTTCCATTGCTGCAGTCCTGACTATTGGGTATAGTCCGCGTCCCAGTCGGCCCGAATACCAGAGTATAAGGCTGACGTTGGTCAGGGCGCATTAGACTGACGTCAGTACGTCAGGGTACTAATGCGCATGACCGACGTCATATCCTCAGTCTTTTTTGCCGCATGGTCCGATGCAGAAGCAGTTTTGCGAGTGCAGGTTGGCGTACTGAAATATTTCCGATTCCGGAGTTTCAGACCGAAACAGAGTTGGCTAAGTACCCCGTTGGGGAACATTTTGGATTTTTCTTGCCTCAGTATTTTACCGGATGTCAGAAAAAGTGAATAACTGTATTTCTTGTGGGAAACAGATACCTCATAGGGATTATCATACCTTGTGTATACCTTGTTTAGGGCCTGAGCACGACGTTGTTGGTTGCCGCTCTTGTGCTAGGTTTAACAAACGCACTATTAAGAGGAGGTTAGACTGTGCCAGGTTAGTGTTTGGGAAGCGTTGCAATTATAAAATGCCGCCGGATGCTCCGGCGCTTCCTCAAGAAGCGCAAGGATAAAACAGTGAAGCCTAGGGTTGAGGAACCGGCAGTCCCGGACGTCGGTTCTTTGGAAGGCTCAGTGGAGCCGGAGGTTTTGCCAGGAGTTTCCATGGAGTCCCAGGCAGAAACTATACTCTTACAGGATGTGCCTTCTCAGGAGGTAGGCCAGGCTGAGGGGCTTCTCAGGTGACTGTTCTTCCCTCTCTTCCCAAGGCAGTTAGGGCCTCTCCTTCTGTTGCCAAAACTTCTATGAGAGGTAGGCCTACTTCAGCTTCAGTGGGGGCTTCTCCTACCATTTCAGGTTCTGTACCTAAGAAACATATGCTTAAGATGGCAGAAGATTTGATTACTATGATTAGGGTTCTATGCCCCGCCTGATAAGAGGCCTAGGGTGGAATCTGAGTTTGAGAGTTTTGAACAGTGTTCTGAGGCTTCAGAATCTTCTGTGGAAGATTTGCAGGAGTATCCTACCTATTCTGATTCTGATGTGGATGATTCCACTCCTACAGCGTCTCCACCTGAGGATTTCTCATTTTCAGAGACTTTGCATTCCATGAGGGAGCACTTTAAATGGGAAGGCCAGGATTACTCTGACTCCAGGAAAAGGCTTAGGGAGTTCTTGTTTTACCCCAGCATAGGCCTTTAGCTATTCCTCCTGTGTTGAATGTGGTGGAAGATGTTTTGCAGAGGCTTCCCTGAACCCTGACTCTTTGCCTCCTGCTCCTGTTAAGCCTGATAGGTATTATAGGGTGCCTGAAGCTCATAAATATTTGTTTAAGAGTCCTAGGGCGGACCCAGAAACTATTTCCCAGGGGCCTAAGGGTGTAAAAGCTTCTGTGGTTAAAATCCTGTCCCCACTGATAAAGAGGCAAGGGCTTTGGATAGGTGGGGAAAGAAAGTGTATACTTCTTCCACTCTGGCCATGAGAGCTTTGAATTGTCAGTTTCACATGTTAAAATATCAGAATTACCTTCTTTCACAATTGAAATCTAAGGTGGATGCTTTGGCGGAAGGTATGGAGTGTAAAGAGTTGCTGGATTTGGTTCATGTGTCCGAACAAGTGGGTAAGCATTCTTTGCAATGTGGTTTTGATGCTGTACAGGCCTCCTCGAGGGTGGCTGCTACCAGCTCTGTTCTTCGCAGGCATGCCTGGTTGAAGGATCAGAATTTAGCTGAGCATGTTAAGACAAGGATTTTGGATGCTCCTTTACAGTCTGATGTGTTGTTTGGTTCGCCTGTGGAAGCTGTTTTAAAGAAAATGGAGGACAAAGCTAAGTCTATGCAAACTGTGAAAGATTTTTTGCAGGTGCAGCCACCAAAGTTTAGTAGAAATTGGCCTGCTAAGTAAGGGGTGGACATATCCTGCTTATGATTCTCAGTCTAGGGGTAGGTCTAGACGTGGTAGAGGCAGGGCTCAAAGTTCTTTTAGGCCTAGAACAGGGAGTTCACCTGCTCAGACTTCTGGTGAGGGCAGGGGTCAGTCCTTTCGTAAACAGACCCAATGACCTGTTTCTTCAGCTGCCAGCAGATTCTCGTCTGGCAGCTCCTTTGGGGGGAAGACTGTCTCTTTTCAAAGGAAATTGGGATTTAATTACTCAAGACAAATGGGTGTTGGATATCATTCACCACGGTTACAGATTTTATTTCCATACAATGCCCCCTTTCAAAGGCATGCCAGACGTTCCTCCTCTACAAAGAAAAGAGGCTCACAAGCAAGTTTTACAGTTACTTCACATAGGGGCCATTCAGCCAGTCCCTGTGTCAGAGAGGGGCCTAGGATTTTATTCTCGCCTGTTCCTTGTACCAAAGAAGGGGAACACGTGGAGACCAATTTTGGATTTATCTCTCCTCAACACTTTTGGACATTCCCAAGTTCAAGATGTTGACGTTACAACAGCTTTTACCTCTGCTGGGCAAAGATCACTGGATGGTAACTTTAGATCTCAAGGAAGCTTACCTTCATGTGCCTATAAGGCTAAGTTGCAGAAAGTATCTGCGGTTTCGAGCTGGAAATTCTCATTATCAGTTCTCTGCATTGCCCTTTGGCTTATCTACTGCCCAGAGTATTCACAAAGGTTCTGGCTCCAGTGATAGCTTACTTCAGGCTTCAAGGAATTCAAATCTATCCTTACTTGGACGACTGCCTGATTCTGGCTCAAGAAAAGGAAGACCTTCTACAGCATCTGGAATATGTTATAGCAGTGCTAAGATGCCTAGGGTATTCTGTGAACGAAATAAAGTCCAGTCTAGTACCCTCTCAAGACATGTGCTTTCTGGGTGTAAGACTGAATACAGCAGCCCAGATGGCCTTTTTAACCCCGGACAAACAAAAGAGTCTGTCACTTTACTTCCATCAACTATCTCATCAGTCCGTGCTGACTGCAAGGACAGTCCTTCAAGCATTAGGGTTCATGGCATCTTGTATTCTGGTGCTTCCCAGTGCCAAACTGCATATGAGGAAGCTACAATGGTATCTCAAAAATGTATGGACACAGCACTGCCAGGATTTGGACACTGTCATTCAAATAATACCTTGCATTCAAAAGGAATTTTTGTGGTGGGCTCAGGAATGTCACCTAAACAAGGGACTCTCTGTGACCCGGCCAGAGGCAAGTCAGATTCTAACGACAGATGCCTCGGACATTGCTTGGGGAGCTCATCTAAATGGAAAGTGGATACAAGACAAGTGGCCTGCCAGACTACAGCATCTACATATCAACATGAAGGAGATGTTAGCAGTCCAGTTTGCATTAATGGCTTTCAAGGAGTTACTTCTTCCAGGGCAGGTGTTGATTCTAACAGACAACACAACTGTCATGTGGTACATCAACAAGCAAGGGGGAACGCATTCTTATCCGCTATGCAGGCAAGCAGTGATTTTATGGGAGACTGCGCTGAGCTTGCAACTAACTCTTCAGGCAAGGTTTCTGCCAGGAGCACAGAACTCCTTAGCAGATGTGTTAAGCAGACAAATCATGGATCCCCACGAGTGGAAACTGGATCTTCATGTATTTCAGAAACTGACAGTGTCATGGGGAACTCCAGACATAGATCTGTTCGCTTCTCCACTAAACCACCAGCTGCCAAAGTATTGCACAAAGGGGTTTCATCACACAGCTTGGAAAGTGGATGCTCTGTCTTTCAGTTGGAAAAACCTTCATGTGTATGCCTTTCCACCTCTACCGCTTCTTCCAAAGGTACTGTTAAAGGTCAGACAAGACAGGCCAAGGATGATTTTGATAGCTCCAGATTGGCCTCGGCAACACTGGTACCCACTTCTACGGAGTCTGGTAAAGAAGCCTCCATGGCCTTTACCTCTGATTCCTCATCTGTTATCTCAGAAGGACGGTCATCTGCTCAATGTCAAGCTTCAATCTCTTCATCTCACAGCCTGGCATATTCTGTGTTGAAACACAGCAGGTCTCAGCTTCCTCAACAAGTTTTAAATGTGATTATGGAAGCTAGAAGGCCTAGTACTAGGAGAGTGTACGCAGAAAAATGGAAGAGATTTTTATTTTGGAGTACAGCAAAGAATTTGGAGATTTCAGAGCCTAATGTGAGTGTGGCTCTTCAATATCTTACTGAATTATTGGACAAAGGTTTGTCCTTCTCTTCCATAAAGATTCATGCTGCAGCAATTTCAGCTCACTATGATTGTGACCCACCTTTGTTTTCGCATCCTTTGTTCAAGCAGTTTCTTAGAGGGGCAAAGAATATAAGACCCCACGTAGAGCTCCTACTCCTGCTTGGGATCTCAATTTTGTGTTGGAAAAACTTACTCTACAACCTTTTGAGCCTGCAGCTACTGCTGAATTGAAATATTTGTCATGGAAGACTGCTTTTCTGTTGGCTATTACTTCTGCAAGAAGGGTGTCTGAGTTGCAGGCCCTTATGGCAGTAGAGCCCTTTTGATTTTCCACAAGGACAGGGTATCATTACGCACTAATCCTTCCTTTATGCCTAAGGTGGTTTCTAGTGTGGCTTTAAACCAAACTATTCATTTGCCTACGTTTTTGCAGATCCTCAAAATAAAGGGGAAAAGATTTTGCACACTTTAGATGTACACAGGCAATTGCGTTATTATTTGAGCAGGACTAAGAATTTTAGGCAGTCTCAGCAGTTACTTGTTTCCTTTGCTTTGAGTTCACAGGGCAAGCCTGTGTCAAAACAAACTATTTCTAGGTGGATTGGCTTTTGCATTGCATTTTGTTATTCCCATCATGGCAAGGAGATTCCAGCTGGGATTAGGCCTCATTCCACTAGGGCTACTGCCACTTCAACAGCATTTCTAAGGGGGGTGGCAACTAAGGATATTCTGGAAGCAGCTACTTGGAGCTCAGTGCATACTTTCTCTAGGCATTATCACCTGCCTATATACTCTAAGACTAGGGCTGGTTTTGCCACAGCTGTTTTACAAGGCATGTTGTCAGCTCCTGCTACTTTATAATTTGCCAGCCTCCCTTACCTCTGCTTTGGGATTCTACCCAATAGTCAGGACTGCAGCAATGGAAGACGAAGAACATAGTACAGTTTTGTACCTACCATAAATGTAGATGTTCGAGGATTCCATTGCTGCAGTCCAATTTACCCTCCCTCCTTCCCCTCTGTGTTTAGGGGTGGTTGTGTAGGTGAGTTTACATGCTTATATTTTATATATATATATGTATATATTGTTGTATATATTATACATGTTTTTGGTGCAGGTTGTTTTGGGACTTGTCTTTTTGGGTCTTCTGACATCTGGGGCAAGAAAAGACTGAGGATATGACGTCGGTCATGCGCATTAGTACCCTGACGTACTGACGTCAGTCTAATGCGCCCTGACCGACGTCAGCCTTATACTCTGGTATTCGGGCCGACTGGGACGCGGACTATACCCAATAGTCAGGACTGCAGCAATGGAATCCTCGAACATCTACATTTATGGTAGGTACAAAACTGTACTTTTCATATGTTAAAGTATCAGCAGCATATTACTGGATTGCTTAAACAGAAAATTATGTTGATTCCTGATTGTGCTGAGAATAAGGATTTACAAGATTTATTGCATTCAGCTGAACAAGTTGGAAAACATACTTTGCAATGTGGTTTTGATTTTCTTGAGCCATCTTGCAGGGCTGCTGTCACTGGGTCTGTACTTAGAAGGCATGCATGCTTGGCTTAAGGAGCAATCCCTACCAGATCCAGTTAAAGCAAAATTACTGGATGCTCCCCTAAACCAGAATCGCCTGTTTGGCAACATGGCAGAAGTTCTTAAAAAGATGGAACAAAATGCTAAATCTATGCAAACTGTTAAAGATTTTTTTACAAGTACAACCTCCAAGATTTAGTAGGCATTGGCTTTCCAAGAATTAGTCCTTTCCTGCCTCTTCCAGACCTTCTCAGTCGAAACCCAGATCCAGCAGAGCTCTCGGGCAGCAGTCCCAGGATACCCACAGGACTAAGCAGTGGGGAGCCTCCACTTCCAAATCTGGGAGCAGTAAAACTCCCCCTATGGTAAACTGTCTCAATTACTTCTTTTTAAAACTTCCAAGCACTTATCAACTGACTGACCCTTTGGGGGGGGGGGAGATTGCTCTTCATGCAAAGAACAGGGAACTCATTACCCAGGACAAATGGGTGTTAAATGTAATGTCCCAGGGATACAGATTTCACTTCCACACGTTGCCAACACCAAGCGGGTGGCCAGATCTACCCCCAAATCAGTGGGCAGAGGCCCAAAAGCAAGTACTTTTTCTCTTAAGTATGGGGGCTATTCATTCGGTACCAGAAGAGGAAAAGGGACAAGATTTCTACTCGCGACTTTTTCTGGTACCCAGAAAAGACAATTCATGGCGTCCTATCCTGTTCCGGTCTACTCTAAACACCTTTTTGGTGATTCCAAAATTCAAGATGCTGACTCTTCACCAGTTGCTTCCTATGCTAGGCAAAGATGCCTGGTTGGCAACACTAGATTTAAAAGAAGCATACCTGCACACCCCAATCAGGGAATATTGCAGAAGATACCGACGCTTCAAAGCAGGCTACACGCACTATCGGTTCTCTGCACTGCCCTTTGGCTTATCTACTGCGCACAGGGTATTCACAAAGTGCCTAGCTCCAGTTATGGCATTTTGCAGGCAAAGAAATGTTCAAATATACCCATACCTGGACGATTGTCTAATTCGGGCAGAAAGCCAGGACATACTTTTGAATCATCTGCCCTTTGTACAAAGGGTGCTAACTTGTCTGGGGTACACCATAAACGAAAAGAAATCCCACCTGGTACCCTGTCAACGAATTATATTTCTGGGAGCAAGCTTGAATACAACTTCCCAGATGGCTTTCCTCCACGCCAGAGAAACAAATTCATTTGACAACCTACTTCAAACAAGTGGCCACAAAAACCCTGCTATCTGCAAGACAAATACTGCAAGCCTTGAAGTTCATGGCCTCCTGCATTCTTGTAATTCCATATGCAAGACTGCATATGAGGAAACTACAATGGTATCTAAAAAGCCTATGGTGTCAACATTCTCAGGATCTAGAAGCAATAATTTCTATCGCACCTTGCCTACGCATAGAGTTCCTTTGGTGGGCAGAGGCCTGCCACCAAAAGAAGGGACTACCATTCACACTACCCCCTGCCGCCCAAACCCTAACAGATGCATCAGACTATGCATAGGGGGCTCACCTGGCAGGCAAGTGCATTCAGGGCAAATGGAACCCAAGTCAAATGCACCTGCATATCAGTCAAAAAGAAATGTTAGCTGTACAGAATGCTCTGACAGCCTTCAAGGACCACATTCTTCCAGGACCACTAATGGTAAAGACGGACAACACCACTGTTATGTGGTACATAAACAAGCAGGGAGGCGCACATTCTTACCCCCTCTGCAGACTAGCCATGGCATTGTGGAACACAGCCTTGAGCTACCAAGTGCATCTACAAGCTCAATTCCTGCCAGGGAAATTAAATATACTGGCAGATGGACTAAGCAGAAACCTCATGGACCCACATGAGTGGAAACTGGAACCAAGGATTTTCAACATGTTGGCAAGCAAATGGGGGAGCTCAGATATAGATCCGTTTGCCTCCCCCCAGAACTACCAATTGGACAAATTTTGCACAAGGACTCCCCACAAACAAGCGTGGAACGTGGATACTCTGCCCTTCAACTGGAAAAACCTGTCAGTCTATCCCTTCCCCCTCTGCTCTCCAAAGTACTACTAAAGATCAAACAGGACAAACCAAGGACGATTTTGATTGCACCAGACTGGCCACGCCAACACTGGTACCCCCTCTTGCGCAGTGTCACGGTTGGCCCCTTGGCACCTGCCTCAGACTCCTTCCCTGTTATCTCAGCAGGAGAACCAGATTCTGCACCCTCAGCTTCCAACACTGAACCTAGAAGCCTGGCTAATTATCTAATCTCTCCTTAACCATCCCTCAGTAAACCAGTGATGAATATCATTTTAGAGGCAAGGAGACCTAGTATTAGAAAATCTTATGCTGAAAAATGGAAAAGATTCTGTGCCTGAAACCAATCTCATGGGATGAGCACAGCAGCGCCCAATTTACCTAAGATTTTACAATACTTAACTGAGTTGCTTCACAAAGGCCTGTCTTTTTCCTCCATCAAAATTCACGCCTCAGCCGTTTCAGGTTATTATAACACAGAACCTTCCCTCTTCTCTCATCCACTGCTCAAGCAGTTCCTCAGAGGGGCCAAAAATTTAAGACCACCCAGGAGAGCTCCAACCCCAGCCTGGGACCTTAACTTTATCTTGGAGAAACTCACTCTTCCTCCTTTCAAGCCAGCTGCTATTACAGATTTAATTTTTTTTTTCTTGGAAAACCGCTTTCCTTTTAGCAATCACTTCAGCAAGAAGGGTATCTGAATTACAAACCCTTATGGCAGTGGAGCCTTTCATCAATCCATCCTTCATGCCCAAGGTGGTATCCACTGTGGCTCTTAATCAGTCCATTCATTTGCCAACCTTCTTTCCTAGTCCACAGAACAAAGGGAAACTGATACTGCACTCAGATGTGCAGACAGCTTAGATTTTACTTGGACAGGACTAAGCCTCAAAGGAAATCTGAACAACTGCTGGTGGCATTTGTTGCAGGGACAGAAGGGAAGGCTATTTTTAAGCAAATCATTTCTAAATGGATAGGCCATTGCATTAATTTCTGCTATAAGCACCATGGAAAACCTATCCCACAGGGGATCAGACCCCACTCAACCAGGGCTGCATCCACCTCTACAGCCTTTCTCAGAGGTGTCCTTACCAGGGACATCATTTACCTGGAGTTTTGTACATTTCACCAAATATTATCATTTGCCAATTTTCTCTAAATCCAGAGCTGGCTTTGCCACTGCAGTCTTGCAGGGCCTTATAGCTGGTCCTAATGCTATCTAAATTCCTCATCCCAACCTGAGCTTTGGGAATCTAACCAAATGTGATGACTGCAACAGTGAAACACGAAGAACATAGTACAGTTGTGTACACTTATCATAAATATAGATATTAGAGTGTATTCACTGTTGCAGTCCTGGTTACCCACCCTCCAGCCCCCTGACTTCTTTTAGTTATACCTGTACTTTCCTTTAGTATGCTCAAAAGCTTTTTGGTGTATTTGCTTTTTTGTTGGAGGTATATCCTTGTATATTTAATTGCTTCCCCTTGGGGGGGGGGGGGGGCACCTGACATCTGGGGCAAGAAAAACTGATGTAATGTTTTCTGCTGCATGTTTTATACCCCTGACGACCTGACGTCACGGAAGAAGAGACCGCAACCGACGCAGGACCCAAGACTTTGTTAATCAGGCTGACTGAGGGCTACTGCAAGCAGATAACCCAAATGTGATGACTGCAACAGTGAATACACTCGAACATCTACATTTATGGTAAGTGTACACAACTGTACTTTATATTAATTGAATTTCAGTAGCCGGTGGGCAGTTATCATTGAAGGTGTGTGCACTCTCAGCAGCCACGAGGTAAACATACAGAGATTCATTTTCATAAGTTTTATTTATTTTTGTTAGTTTAGTCAGGGAAAGTAGGCAGTGATGTCAGCAGAGGATTATAACAAGCTGACAAAGAACCAGTTGGCCAAAGTGTGCGAAGCCAAAGAACTGGTGCATGCCAGTCTGACTAAACAGGAAATTATTTCAGCCCTGGTCACAGCTGCAGCACAGACAAGCAACCCGGAAGACAACCGGTCTGGTGATGGGGATGTGCAGTCTTCAGAAATGGGACAGTTCACCTTTTCCTTAGAGGACTTGAAAATCTGTCTGGAGTTAGAGACTTGAACTGGAGGCCAGATGACTGGAGAAGCAGATGGAATTGGAATCAGAAGCGAGACTGTGACGTTTGGAGGCCGAAGAAGATGAGAAGCCATGCCAACATGAGAGGGAGATGCTGACTCTTTGGCAGGGTCGTGGAGGTAATGCGGAAGGGAATAACTGAACTCCAGAAGAAATAAAGGGTCAGTAAATTGCTTCCATAGTTTAGAGGGTGATTAGTTTGATAACTGTATTCATGAATTTGAAAGGGTATGTAAACAGTACAGTGCTGACCATAGGTTCATTGGTAGGTACTAGGCTATTGGCCCTATATATGCCTAGCCAAAAAGGTACCCTGGCTTTCGCCATCCAAAAAATTCTGTTCCCCTGTTGAGCAGAGCCACATAAGTGATCCCCGGGGTGAATTTCCTATCTCCCTTCCAATCATCAAGATTTTTCTTGAGTGCTAATGAGGAGCTTTGTTTGATATAGATCGGTAGTTTGTTCGAGTATGGGACGTCTTTGGGACAGGAAGACATCCCTCCAGCATGTTTTGTTTATTGTGATACGGTTTAGGTCCCTAGAGCATGTAGCTCAGAGGGATTGTGATTTATTTAAGTGGAGCATGTCCAACAGCTCTGGGTTTGACATAGGTTTGTATGTTAGGCAGAGATAGTCTCTGAGTAGGCGATATGCGATGGAGTAAAGCTGGAATTTTTTGAGACTGTCTGCATAGGGCATCTGTTTGAGGCCGGTAATCCTCTTTGTGAGGATTTCTGCAGCCTTTCCAGTTGTTGTAGATGTCTTGTGAGGTACATACCAAAACAGGCACTGTATTCTATAATGGGTCTAATGAGTGATGAGTAGAGGGGAACAATGACCTCTTTTCCTGGATGAGAAACCTTTTGTGATGAGGTGCGCCACATAGAAGGATTTCCTGACTACTGTGGCAATGTGATTATCAAAGGAGAGACTACTCTCCACCTGTGTCCCAAGTTCTCTTATCACATTTTCAGTGTTAAGTAGACTACCGCCTATGTGGTAGTTTATAGGTACAAAGTTTTTACCAAAAGGAACGACAATGCACTTTTTGGCATTGAGCTTGAGGACACTGCTTTGACACCAAGCATCTGTCTCAGTGAGGCCCTTTTGTAGGATGTGCACATTGTTAGTAGTTTTGATTATGGCTCCAAGTTTGCAGTCATCTGTGAAGTTCATTAGCCAAAGACTTTCTGTGTTAGCCTGTACTTCAGAGAAGTAGATACCAAACAGGAGAGGACCCAGGACTGAACCCTGTGGTACTCCACTTGTTACTGGTCAGAAGTCGGATTTGGAGTCTGCTACATTCATAGTGTAGGTTCTGTCAGTGAGCCAGTTGGCAACCCATCTTGTGACCTAGGGCTTTATACCTAGTTCAGTGAGTTTATCTATAATTCAAGAGTGGGGGATGGTGTTGAAAGGCCTAGGCGAGATCTAGATAGGCTGTGTGAACCACCTTACCCTCATCTACGACTTTAGTGACTGCTTCAAAGAAGTTGTATCAGGTTTAGGAGACATGATCTGCCTTTTACAAACCCAAACTGGGTGGGGTCCAGAGTTTGGAGATTACCAATGTCATTGTTTATAAGTTCCATGATATGTTCCATAGCCTTGCAGACTAGGCTAGTCAGGCTAATGGGGCGATAGTTCCCGAGGTCCGTGGTGGCTCCCCCTTTGTGGAGCTGGATAACAGTCGCTGTGTGCCATTCAGTGGGCACAAAGCGTGAGGTAAGGCTATGATTTAACATGGTACTTGGGTGGGGTGCCAGTTCGTTCTGTAGTTCATGTAGAACACAGCCTGGGATGTTGTCAGGTCCCATGGATGCTGTGTTCTTGGCTTTGGAGAGTGTGGTTTTTACCTGTGCAGCCGTGATTACAAGAACATTGCATTCTTTCGGTATAGAGATGGGCCCTTTAGGGGGTGAGGGGGGTAAAGTTGGGGTGAGAGGGGGGTAAAGTTAGCACTGAACCTATCCGCCAGGATGTTGGCAATATCAGTTGGTTCTGTATATTTAGTGCTGTTGTGCTGTAACTTAGAGCAGATTTGAGTGTTGCCATTGAGATTAATGACATAGCTATAGAATACTTTGTGGTTGTCTTTAGAATCGGTGGCGATTTTGTTTTCGTAACTAGCTTTGGAGGATTTTACGAGGGATCTCTGCTTCTTACTGAGGCTGACCATGGAGTTCCTCCAATCGTGGTATTTTACTTATTTTTTTTTTTTCTTTGCAACAGTTTCTTTCTTCTGTTGTAGAGTTTCTTTATGGCAGGGGACCACCAGATTGGCTTCTTTTTTTGGAGGATAACATCTTGGTTCTGTTAGGTATTGCATGATCCATGCACTCGTGTAAGTGCTTATAAAGTGCATTTCTGTAGTATTCAGCAGTCGCACCTCTATTGTCCATCTGCATGGGTGTTGTGAAGTTTGCCACTTCTGTGTTAAGCGTGAAGTTGGCTCTGGGTATGGTGACCCCCCTTACTCCATGGTAAAGCTCTAACTGGCATTTCTAAATTGTCTGATATTAATTGTTTAAACTATGATAAAAATAAAACTGTGTTTACTGGAATGTTTTAAGTTAACACCAGAAGCCTACAGAAAAAAGTTTTGTGATAATAGATGCAAAGCATATTATAGTGCATGTGATTATATTGCTGAGTTAAACACTTATTTTCATAGGTGGGTGAGTGGGTGTCAAACCACCACTTTTTGAAAGGCTGACAGACCTATTGGTGAGGGAACAAGTCCTTAGCACATTGCCTGAGGACATGAGATTCTGATTGGCAGACTGGGAGTGTAACTCTGTAGATGAGGTTGGGAGGAAAGGGGATTTCCGCTTAGTAAGCAGGGGACCACTGCATAAGAAGTTGATGCTCAGTGCTGCACATGGCTGTAGGGAAACCCATAGTGGGCAGCCTAGATCACCCCATCAGAGTACACCTGTAACAGAGAAAGCCACTGGTTCAGGTACATGACCAGGACCCAAGGGTTAGACGTTTTAAATGTAACCAGAGTGGCCATGTAGCATACAGATGTCCACTGACACAAGGTGGGGAACAAAAGGTGAAGGACCCAGCAAGTGGGAATAACAGCATGCCAGTGATAAGTTGTCTGGAGACAACAGAAGTACCAAATTATCACTGAAGCTTATAATCACGTCTAAGTGCGTGGAAAACAGGCCACTGCTAAGACAGAGACGAAGCCTGCAGTAGTTAGAGGAGCAGTAGTTGCTTTGGCAGTCCATACCAGTCAGAGCTGTAGGAGAGACCCTATTCCAAATACCTTTGCCTAGAGTCCACCTTGACTGGGAGGGTGGAAAAGGAAGTAAGCAGGTAGGCATGTTTGAGGATATCCCTGCAAATTTCTTGACAGGGAATGATTTTGAAAATGCAGTACAGTGTGTATGCAGTTACATGCAGTCAGGTGTGTAGACGGGAATGTGAATCTGGTATCCTGGGGGTGATCCAGAAAGAACCCACACCTGATGCTGGGGCTGGTGAGCTGGCTGTTTCAGGAATGGAACTACCGTGTAGCAGTGAGCCTGAAACTGAGCCACAGGTGCTGGCAGGTACTGATGTCCGTGTGGACAAGGTGACTGCAAGGGCAGAAGTGAGCACTAGTACCCAGGCTGAAATCGGGCTTCTGGTGGAAAGGGAGCTGGGAAGCGTCAGTGGTAGAATTGAGAAAGGCTCAGCTTTTGGGACCCTACATTACGAGGCTTGGGGGAGGTTAGTTAAGGAGGCAGCCGATTCTCAAGGAAAAGTGGAGACTAAGTGTTACTGCTTAGAGAGTGGACCGGTGAGGGAGGGCTAGAGGGTGAGGTAATGTAGCAGTTTGTAGTGCCTAGATCCTACCTTCTGGCACTTCTAGCCATAGCTCATAACATTCCTTTTGCAGGTCATATGGGCATAAAGCTTACAGGAGGCATATTATGGTGAATTTTTATTGAACTGGGATTGCAAGGGATATAACCGGCTACTGCAGGACCTGTGAACAGTGCCAAAAGGTAGGCAAGGCAGGAGACCAGGTCAAGGCTCCTTTGATACTTTGCCTGTGATTGAGGAGCAGTTTGAGAGGGTGTAGGTATTGATAATGTGGGGCCTCCGAGTACCCAGAGTTCCACAGGAAAGAAGTATCCTGGTGGTGGTAGATTGTGCTACAGTGGCTCTTTCCTCCATTGAGGCAGAGAATGTGGCAAATGCTTTGTTAGAGATTTTCAACAGGATAGGTTTCCCAAAAGAAGCACAGACTGACAGAGGTACTAGTTTCATGTCTGACCTGCTTGCGCATCTGTGGAAGAGCTGTGGGACGAAGTACCTAAAAACCATCCCCAGACTAATACTCTTTTGGAGAGGTTAAATTCTACACTAAAGACCATGCTATGGGTGTTTGCAGACTAGTCTGAGAGAGTGGAACAAATAATTGCCCCATCTGCTGTTTGCATAGAGAGGGGTACCCCAGGAATCCATAGGTTTTTCACCCTTTGAGTTGCTGTATGGGCATAGGGTGATTGGATTTGGATGTGGATTTGATTTGTGATGAGTGTATCCCACAAGGAGTCTGTTGTGGCTTATGTCCCAAACTTCTGGGCAAGGCTTAGGACACTCTTGGGCTTGGCCGAGGAGAACCTGGCAGGAGTACAGTGGTAGAAAAAGGTCTGGTATGACAAATGCTTAAGCTTGAGAGTATGCTGTGGGACAGCAGGTTATGGTTCTCATTCCTGTCTGATACAATAAGCTATAGATATCTTGGGAGGGGACCCTTCGAAGTGGAAAGGAAGGTCAGTAATGTTAATTACATGGTAAACCTGCTTGGCAGAAGGTAGGGGTGCAGATTGTACCATGTTAACATGATGAAGCCTTACCATGATAGGGAAGCCCTTGTACCGAGTATTTGCAGTGGTTGGCAGGAGTCTGAGTGGGATCTGGTGAATGGCATCTTCAGTGAGGCTCGGACGAGCACTTCAGTGGAAGGAGTAGCAGTGCCCCAGTGGTTATCCCGTACCCAGGTTTGAGAAATCCAAACAATGTTGCAGGAGTTTGGAGGCATGTTCATTTGGAAACCTGGGTACACCCATCTGGTGCTGCAGCATGTGGATACAGGACCTCAAAGGTCTATCAAGCAGGAGGAGGAGGAGATACAGGAAATGTTGGAACTGGGGGGTAGTTCAGGAGTCCAGCTGATGTTCTTCGTGTTTCACTGTTGCAGTCATCACACTTGGGTTATCTTCCTGCAGGTAGCCCTCAGTCGGCCTGAATACCAGAGAGTTAGTATTTCTACGTTGGATGCTGTCGCTCCGGGACTGATGTCAGGTCATCGGGTATAAAAACAGGCAGCAGATGCCATTACATCAGTCTTTCTTGCTGAGGAGCCCAAAGCAGAAGCAGTTCGCAAGTGCCTGTCGGCCGCTACCTGAATTTTCATTTACGAATTTAATAATCCTGAAGTCTTCTAAATCTAAGTACCCTGTTGGGGATACTTTTTTCTTGCTCTAACTGATGTCAGAAAAAGTTAACAGTTGCCTTGCCTGTGGAAAGCAAATACCTCACAGAGATTTTCATTCTTACTGTGTCACCTGTTTAGGCCCAGACCACGACGTCTATCGCTGTGGGTATTCTGCCTTATTTAATGCCCGAACCATTCATCGTCGGGCTCTCTTTGTCACTAAATTCTTTCTCTCTCCATCTCCATATTCTGAAATGGCTTTGGTAAGCCATCTGAGAACTGATATGCTGAAAAATACGTAAAGATAGACAGACAGCATACGTCCAAAACTGCCGACTACGCTTCCGTTAAGCTAGTCACCAGTCCGCCGGTACTCAGTGAGGCGCTTTCGCAGCAGCTTCAGTGGATTCACAGGCCTCTACTGAGACCCATTCGGTGTCCGGTATGCCACAACACTGTTAGACTATGGAACCTGTGGATGTTTCTACCTTGGATGGGTCTGGAGCCGCTGAGCAGGCACTGGCTTTTGAGGCAGTTTTAGAGTTATTCACTCAACCGATGTTCAACTGAAACTGATAACTTCTTTTTTAACCAAAACTACTGAGTTTCTGAGGCCCAGAGTACACACTACGCCTAGAAAACCGACGATCAAAGCACATGTACCTGCCACAAAAAGAAATGCTTAGAATGGCTGAAGACCTTATTACGCTGATTAGGGGAAGTCAGCCTTCCCCTGCTAAGAGACAGAGTCCAGTCCCCTTCAGCTTCTACAGACCAGGAGTCTGATTACTCTGAAATTTCTGATTATGCAGACATGTCCTTTATCTGCGTTGAGGATTCAGTTGCAGTGGAATCCATTCCCTCTGCCTCCCCTCCAGAGGATTTTTCTTTTGGTGAAACCTTGCATACCTTACAAGAGCATTTCCTCTGGGAGTGCCAAGACTTATCCTCTGTCCAAAAAGAGACTTGAGAGAATTTCTAGAGTTGCCTCAACCCAGGCCCTTAGCAATATCCCCTGTCCTGGATGTTGTGGATGATGTTTTTTTATGGAATCCAGTCTTCCTTCTGACACTTTACCTCCTGCCCCTAGGAAACCAGACAGGTACTGCAGAGTATCTGACACTCACAAATTTATTTTCAAGAATCCTATTGCTGACCCAGAGATAATTTCCCAGGGGCCTAAAGGTATCAAGGCTACTGCAGCCAAGAATCCCACCATTTCGGACAGGGATTCTAGAGCTTTGGACAGATGGGGTAAGAAAGTATATACCTCTGCAACTCTTGCTAATAGGGCATTGAATTGTCAGTTTCACATGGTGAAGTACCAGCAACATGTTATGGTACTTATTAAACAAAAAGTGGCAAGAAAATAAAGAATTGCAGGAGCTTATGCACTTTGCAAGCCAAGTCAGCAAACATACTTTGCAGTGTTGCTTCGACGCCTTGGAAGCATGTTGCCGGGCAGCTGTCACTGGCTCTGTACTGAGAAGACCTGCTTCGCTGAAGGAGCAGACCTTGCCAGATCAAAGTTACTAGACGCTCCTTTGAATGAGGACTGACTGTTTGGCACCAAAGCAGAAGAGGTTCTTAAAAAGATGGAAGAAAAAGCTAAGTCTATGCAGACTGTTAAAGA
The DNA here is from genome assembly GCF_019279795.1 of Protopterus annectens. Taxonomy (NCBI): domain Eukaryota; kingdom Metazoa; phylum Chordata; order Ceratodontiformes; family Protopteridae; genus Protopterus; species Protopterus annectens. Next base: position 967,798,891 of record NC_056744.1, read on the forward strand.
ATTTTTACAAGTGAAACCCCCTAGGGTAAGTAGGCATTGCCCTTCTAAACACTGGTCCTTTCCAGCCCCCTCCAGGCCTTCTCAAAGCAGACCCAGGGGAAACACACCACCCAGACTACAGTCTCAGGCTATGCCGCGATCTAAGCAATGGAGTGCTCCCACCCTTAAAGCAGGGAGGGGTAAGCCCCCTCCTTACGGAAAAAGGTCACAATGACTTCTTTTTTCCACTCCCCAGCCCTGCCCAATTGCTTGTGCCCCTAGGAAGAAAACTTGCCCTTCATGCAAAAAACTGGATGTCTATCACTCGGACCGGTGGGTCCTCAACATTGTATCCCAGGGGTAAAAATTTTACTTCCATTCACTGCCAACCCCAAATGGGTTTCCAGACCTTCCTCCAAACCAGTGGACAGAGCCTCAAAACGAGGTAGTTTCCCTACTCAATATCCGAGCTATTCATCCGGTTCCAGTAGAACAGAGGGGTCAAGGATTCTACTCCAGACTCTTCCTGGTACCCAGGAAAGAGGGCTCTTGGCGCCCAATCTTGGATCTTTCCACTCTCAACACCTTCCTGGTGGTACCAAAATTCAAAATGGTTACCCTGCAACAGCTTCTTCCTATGCTAGCCAAGGATGCCTGGTTAGTCACCCTAGACTTAAAAGAAGCCTATCTGCATATCCTCATAAGGGAATCCTGCAGGTAGTATCTCCGTTTCAGGGCAGGGTCTATGCATTATCAGTTCACTGCACTTCCCTTTGGGTTATCTACTGCGCCCAGAGTATTCACAAAATGCCTGGCTCCAGCCATTGCATACTGCAGGCAGAGAAATATCCAAATTTACCCATACGTGGACGACTGCCTGATTCAGGTGGACAGTCAGGAATTGCTGCTGCAGCACCTGATATTTGGGAAAAACCTTCTCACCTCCTTGGGGTACACCATCAACGAAAAGAAATCAAAACTGGTACCCAGTCAAAAGATTGTATTCCTGGGAGCAAGTTTGGACACAACTTCCCAGCTGGCATTCCTCACCTCAGAAAAACAAGTCTATCTGACAAGACTATTTCAAATAAATGGCCACAAGAACTTAGCTGTCTGCAAGAAAAATACTGCAAGCCCTAGGGTTCATGGCCTTATGTATACTGCTGATTCCATATGCAAGACTGCACATGTGGAAACTCCAATGGTACTTAGTCTTTGGTGCCAACATTCTCAGGACCTGGAAACTTCCTATCATACCCTGTCTAAGGACAGAGTTCCTGTGGTGGGCAGAAGAATGCAACAAGGGACTGCAATTTACTCAGCCCCACGCCACCCAGACTCTTACCACAGATGCATCAGACTATGCCTGGGGGGCACACACGGATGGAAAATGTATTTAGGGCCACCGGATCCCAAGTCATATTCATCTGCACATCAACCAAAAAGAGATGCTAGCTGTACAGAATGCCCTGACAGCTTTCAGATCCCCAATCTTTCCAGGACAACTGCTAATGAAAACAGACAACACCACAGTTATGTACATCAATAGGCAGGGGGGAACCCATTCTTATCCACTCTTCAGTCTAGCCATGGCCCTGTGGAACACGGCCTTTAACATTCAAGTCCATCTGCAAGGTCAATTTCTGCCAGGGAAATAAAACTTAGTGGCAGACGACTTGAGCAGAAATATCCTAGACCCACACGAGTGGCAATTGGAGCACAGCACCTTCAACCTTCTGATTCAGAAATGGGGGACCCCAGAGATGGATCTCTTTGCCTCCCCCTACAACCACCAGCTCAGGAAATTCTGCACCAGGAATCCTCACAGCAGGGCCTGGAAAGTGGACACCCTATCTTTTCAGTCGATAAATCTCTGTCTATGCCTTTCCCCCTCTGCCCCTCCTTTCAGGAGCATTACTCAAGATAACGCGGAACAGACGAAGGACAATTCTGATTGCTCCGGACTGGCCACACCAGCCCTGATACCCACTCTTACGCAGCCTGACATCGGTGCCACCCTGGCACCTACAGCAGAATCCAACCCTCCTCTCTCAGCAGGAGGGACAGATTCTGCATCCATACCTGCAAACCCTAAATCTTGCAGCCTGGCTCATTCCTTGAATTCTCCCCCAGCAACCTTAAGCAAATAGGTGCTGGGCATCATTCTTGAAGCCAGAAGTCCCAGTACCAGAAAATCCTGTGCTGATAAGTGGAAAAGGTTCTGCTCATGGATGCAATCTAAAGGAGAGGACAGAACACAGCCCCCTCTGCCTCGTATCCTGGATTACCTAGGAGATCTGCTCCATAAAGTCCTGTCCTTCTCCATTAACATACATGCCTCAGCCTTTTCTGCTCATTACAACACTGAGCCACCTCTCTTCTTGCACGCTCTTATCAAACCGTTCCTGAGGGGGCAAACAACATAAGGCCACCAAGGAGAGCACCCACCCCTGCTTGGGACCTTAACTTTGTACTGGAAAAGCTTACCCCCCCCCCCTGAACCTGCTGCATCAGCAGAGTTAAAATTCCTGTCTTGGAAAACATCCTTGCTTCTAGCCATCACTTCAGCTAGAAGACTGTCTGTGCTACAAGCACTCCTGGCTGTGGAACCCTTCATTATTTTCCATGCTGACAGGGTTTCCCTCAGGACTAACTCTTCAATTGTGGTGTCCAGTGTGGCTCTCAATCAATCCATCCATCCATTTGCCAACCTTCTTCCTTAATCCTCAAAATAAAGGGGAAAGGATCCTGCACTCCTTGAATATGCACAGACTGCTCAGATCCTACCTTGGTAGGACTAAGCACTTTAGAAAATCTGACCAGTTACTAGTCAGCTTTGCAACAGGGTCAGAGGGCAAGGCCATTTCAGAACAAACCATTTGCAAATGGATAGCACACTGCATCCATTTCTGCTACAAGCACCATGGGAAACCGACCCCTCAGGGGGTCAGAGCACATTCCACTAGGGCAACATCTACTTCTACAGCATTTTTCAGGGGAGTCACTACCAGGGATATCCTGGAGGCTGCTACCTGGAGATGTTCTTTGTGTTTCACTGTTGCAGTCATTACATTTGGGTAATCTGCTGGCAGGTTGCCCTCAGTCGGCCTAATTAACAAAGTCTTGGGTCTTGCGTCGGTTGCTGTCCCTTGTTCCATGACTTCAGGTCGTCAGGGGTATAAAACATGCAGCCGGTGCCATTTTCATCAGTCTTTCTTCCCGCGCGGTGCCCGAAGCAGAAGCAGTTCGCAAGTGGCGGTCGGCAGATTCCTGAAATTTTTGTTTTCGAGTTTCAGAACCGAAGTCTTCAACCTAAAGCTACGTAACCCTGTTGGGGAAACTCTTTCTTGCTCCTTACAGATGTCAGTAAAAGTGAATAATTGTATTACTTGTGGGAAGCAAATACTTTATAAGGATTTTCATTTGTACTGTATTCCTTGCCTAGGCCCTGACCACAACGTGTCTTGCTGTCAGTTTTGTGCTAAATTTAACCAACGCACTATTAAGCGTCAGTATATTTTTGCATCTAAATATTTTGGCTCAAAATTTAACCAACCAGAAATGTCATCGGTTAGCAATCAGACTACCGGAATTCACAAAAAATGCAAAGAAAGATGGACAGACCGTTGAGGTCCAAAACCAACGACGAAGCTTCTCCTAAGCCAGTCACCGGTTTGCCGGTACTCGGGCGCTTTCGCAGCCCCTGATACCCACTACTTTTGATTCGCAGGCCTCTATGGAGACCCATTCGGAGTCTGGTATGCCGCGAGACACTTGTATTGAACCCGTGGATGTCTCTACCTTGGATGGGTCTGGAGCCGCTGAGCAGGCACCGGCTTCTATGGGTGTTTTCAGGCCTAAAGATCTGTATAGTAAACCAACGCCATCTTTAAAATCAAGGCCAAAACCAACTTTTATGTCTAAAAAAACGATGCATGGGCCACGTGCACAGGGCCCTATGCCTAAAAAAAAAAATGATCAAAATTGCTGAGGATTTAATTTACCTTGATTAGGGGTTCCCAACCCCCTCCTACTAAGAGGCCTAGGCAAGGCACTGATTATGAATTTTCAGATCAGGTTTCCATTTCTTCTGATTCCTCTTCTGATCAGGAATTATCTCTTCCACCTTATGAGGACTCTGATGCAGATGAATCCATCCCTTCTGCTTCTCCTCCTGAAGATTTTTCTTTTGGAGAAACTTTGCATACCTTAAGGGAACATTTTCATTGTGAGAGTCAGGATTTTTCAGAATCCAAAAAGAGGCTTAGGGATTTCCTTCTACTACATCAGCATAGGCCTTTGGCTATACCTCCTGTTCTAGACATTGTTGATGATGTTTTCTCAGAATCCAGCATGGCTCCTGATTCCCTGCCTCTGGCTCCTAGTAAGCCAGACAGAGATACTACAGGGTTCTTGACTCCACAAATTCCTTTTTAAAAACCCTACTGCTGACCCTGAAACCATTTCCCAGGGTCCCAAGGGTGTTGAGGCTTCTACTGCTGAAAATCCTACCCTTTCTGATAGAGACTCCAGGGCGCTGGATAGATGGGGTAAGAGGGTTTGCACGTCTGCAACCCTGGCAATCAGGGCTTTAAACTGTCAATTTCATATGCTTAAACATCAGCAGCATGTCATGGGCTTACTTAAACAGAAAATGATGTTGATTTCTGACTGTGTGGAAAACAAGAGTTACAGGATTTATTGCTTTCAGCTGAGCAAGTTGGAAAGCATACTTTACAATGTGGTTTTGATTCCTTGGAAGCCTCTTGCAGGGCCACTGTAACTGGATCTGTGATGAGAAGGCATGCTTGACTCAAGGAGCAAAATCTGCCTGATCATGTTAAAGCAAAATTGTTGGATGCTCCTTTACAGCAAGACAGTCTATTTGGTAATAAGGCAGAAGAAGTTTTGAAAAAGATGGAAGACAAAGCTAAATCTATGCAAACTGTAAAATATTTCCTACAAGTGCAGCCACCCAGGTTCAGTAGACACTGGCCTACTAAGAATTGGTCCTTTCCAGTACCCACCAGAGCTGTACAACTGTACTTTTCTGTACACACCTTCACTAAGCATTACCACCTGCCTATCTTTTCCAAATCCAGGGCAGGATTTGCTACAGCTGTCCTACAGGGCATACTTGCCAGCCCTAACTCTTCTTGACTGCCTCCACCCTTCTTCAGCTTTGGGAATCCACCCAAGTGTGATGAATGCAACAGTGAAACACGAAGAACATAGTACAGTTGTGTACACTTACACTTACCATAAATAGGTTCATAGGTTCATACTAGGCTGTCTGCCCTAGGGCATTTATAAGCCCAGCCAGAGTGTGTGTGGTTTTTACCACCCCTTAGGATGAGAATACTGTACCCATTAGTTTGCTGTGCCTCTGTCCAGCAGTGACACAGAGATGCTTCCCGGGGTAAACCTACGATCTCCCATCCACTCGTCAAGATTTCTCTTGAACAGAGTCAGTGAGGGGCTCTGCCTCACATGGACTGGGATTCTGTTCCATAGTGTAGGGAGTCTCTGGGTGATGAATCTGTCCCTCCAGCACGTCCTATTTATATCCGTGTTGAGGTTTAAGTCTTTTGCTCTCGTGGCTCTGGTGGATTTGGATTTTTTGAGGTGGAGCATGTCCATTAATTCCGGGTTGGACATGGCCTTGTATGTCAGGCACCGATCACCTCTGAGCAGACGGTATGCGACTGAATAGAGCTGGAGTTTCTTCAGTCGGGCAGCGTATGACATATGTCTGAGCCCCTTTATCCTTTTGGTGAGGAACTTTTGGGGTCTTTCCAACTGCTGCAGGTGTCGGGTAAGGTACATTCCGAATGGGGCGTTGTACTCAATCATTGGTCTGATAAGTGAAGAGTACAGGGGTACAATGACCTCTCCTGATCTGGATGTGAATCCCTTCATGATCAGGTGGGCAATGTAGAAGGTCTTCCTAACCACTTTGGCAATGTGAGTGTCAAAAGAGAGGTTACTGTCAACTTGGGTCCCCAGGTCCCTTATAACGTCTTCCGTGTTTAATGGATTACCACCTATGTGGTAATTAGGGGTTATCTTGTTTTTCCCAAAGGGTATGACTATACATTTTTTGGCATTTAGCTTAAGGCCATGACTCTGGCACCAGTTATCCATTTCTATGAGACCTCTCTGGAGGATGTCTGTGTCTGATGGAGTGTCAATTATGGTGCCCAGTTTGCAGTCATCTGCAAATTTTGTCAGCCACAATCCCCCTATGTTTGCCTGCACTTCAGAAAAATAAATGCCGGACAAGAGGGGGCCCAGGATTGAGCCCTGTGGGACACCGCTCGTGACCGGCTTAGAGTCTGACATGGCACCAGCAACTCTAACCCTGTGGGTTCTGTCCTTGAGCCAGTTTGCAACCCATCTTGTGACATATGGGTTTACATCTAAGCTGGTGAGCTTTTCTATGATGCCCGAGTGGGGTATTGTGTCGAACGCTTTTGCTAGGTCAAGGTAGGCTGTGTGAACTGCCTTACCCTCATCAATTGCCTTAGTGACTGTTTCGAAAAAGTCGACCAAGTTCAAGAGGCAGGATCTGCCCTTGACAAAGCCAAATTGGGTAGGATCCGGTGTCTGTAGGTCCCCAATGTCTTTATTTATGAGTTCCATTATGATCCTCTCCATAGCTTTGCAGACCAGGCTCGTCAAGCTTATGGGGTGGTAATTTCCAGGGTCCGTAGAAGCACCGCCTTTGTGGAATGGGACCACAGTTGCCGTACGCCATTCTTTGGGTGCACGATCCTGTAGTAAGGCTAAGATTAAACAGCAGCCTTATGTGTGGGTTTAGTTCCTCATTGAGTTCGTGTAGCACACAGCCGGGGACACCGTCCGGTCCCATTGATGCTGTGTTTTTTGCTTTAGAGAGAGCAGCTCTCACCTGGGCATCTGAGATGTTTGGGAGGCTAGACTCTGGTGGGATAGATATTTCTCCTTTTGGGGGGGAGGGAGGGGAGAAATTTGCACTGAACCTGTCTGCCAGTATGTTGGCAAGTCTGTGGGTTTAGTGATTTTTGTATCATTTTGGACTAATTCTGAGCATATCTGGGAGTTTCCACCCAGGTTTCTAACATAGCTAAAGAAGGCCTTATGATTGTCTTTTGTGTCATTAGCGATTTTTCTCTCAAAGTTGGCCTTGGATGATTTTATGAGTGATCGTAGTTTTTTGCTAGTAGTGATCAGAGATGCCTTCCCTCTTTTAGGGATTTTACTCTGTCATGTAGTAGCTTTCTCCTCTTGTTGTAGAGTTTGTTTATGGCTGGGGTCCACCAGACTGGGCGCCTGCCTTTGGTGGAAAGGGTCTTGATTTTATTAGGGATTGCTTGATCCATACATTCCTGGAGGTGCTCGTAGAAGGCATTTGTAAGGGTTTCAGCAGCATGGGTTGTGGATTCCACTGGCTCGGGGGCCTTGAAGGATACCACTCCAGTCTTAAGAAGTGTGAAGTTTGCTTTTGAGAAGTTCTTCACTGTGGTCTTTTGCTGGGGTGGGGCGGGATGTGGATCTCCAGTGAGATTAATTTATGGTCTGATCTCACCAATGAGGGATATACTTCCGGTGTGGAGCATTTTGTCCCCATGTTTGTGATGATCAGGTCTAGTATATTTTCTCCTCTTGTGGGAAAGGTGACTAGTTGTTCCATAACATTTGAGTTTATGAACTCCAGGAACCTTTGGGCTAGGGTGTTGGGGCTTGAGTAATGTTCCCAGTCTGTTTGGGTAGTTGAAGTCACCCAATATGATGGTGTTTGGAGAGACATTCATCCTCTCCAGTGTCTTCAGGAAGGCTGTGTGGGTTTCCTGAGTTTGAGAGGGTGGTCTGTAGCATGCTACAAAACTGTAGGGCAGTTTTACCTATGGTTAATTGCACCTGGATGGTCTCCGATGCTTCGTGCATTGCCACTAACCTGGAGGTGTGGGTATCCTTTATGAATATGGATACTCCCCCTCCTTTTCTGGTTCGGTCCGGATTTTGGGGCCGGAATGCATGATATGAGGTATAACCTGATAGTGCTGGGGTGCTCTCAGGAGCCTTGAACCAGGTTTCTGTCACATCACAGACATCGATGTTCTCCATACTGAGGGGGGCTTCGAGGGCGTGCATCTTGAGGTTTAGACTTCTGGCATTGAACAATATTACCCTTAGTTTTTCTCCATTTTTGTTTTCTAGGGTGGTAGGTTTATCATTTGAGCCTTGCCTAAAAAAGGCACTATGGGGGTGGCAAGAGCCTTTGCCAATATCCGGAAGCCCAGGGGTGACAGGTGCAAGCCGTCCCTTGCGAAGCAGCGTGGCTTGTCAAGCATGTCATCTCAGGCAGACAGACATTGGATCCCCTTAGAATGACACCAGTAATTAAGCCAATTATTAAAGCTGATCATTCTGTCTCTGTATTGTGGCATCATTCTTGGTGAGGGTAGGATACTGCTCAGGGTCAGGGTCATACCGGCCTGGGCTACATAATCTGAGAGCTCCTCTATGTCTCTTTTCATGTAGTCCAGGGAGGTACGTCTCAGGTCGTTCACACCGGCATGGACAATGACTGAGTCATACTTGTACTTGCTGTGGAGTGACCTGAGTGCTTGTGTTATGTGGCGGATTCTAGCGCCTGACAGGCAGCTTATTGTGATCTTTTCCTTGTTCAGTCTGGTGAGTGGGACGTTAGTGTGTCTGACTATGGAGTCACCTATAACAAGTGTGTCTGGCATTGTGTTTGGCCTTAAGGGCTGTGACTGTTTAGCACACTGACTTTGAGAACTATGTGTTGCATGTCTTATGTCTTGAGGTGGCAGTTGCTTGGGTGTTTGCTTTGGAGGCCTCTCTAGTTTTGGTAGATATTTGATCAGTGCCTCCGAGTATGTCTTTGTGTGTTTGTGTTTGTTTTGCAGTTGTGATAGTTCTATGTGAAACTGGGTTTGTGGTGTGCGTGGTTTCCTTCTCCTCCTGTCTGGTCTTGCCAGTCCTGAGTTGAGAGAGCTCAGCCTCCAGTTTGGCTATATAGTTGCATCTCTCACATGTATTTGTGTTTTGTGGGAGAAGGAGTGGGTTGTCTGTGTACATGAGGCAATTGTAACATTGCCTCAAGATGCCCAGATTCACCAGCTGAACAGGAGAGGACGCTAGCAACTGACCCTTCGACATGCTAGAAAAAGTGAAAAAGTTTGCTGTGTAACTGAGTCAGAAGGGACCTATAGGGAAATGGGTATTCAAGGGGATTCTAGGCTAATGTAGTACTTTGTTTAGTATATAAGTACTTTACCTATATAAAAATGCTTTAGGAGCAAGTGCTGAGCTTTTGAGATAGAGAATAGACTGTTTAGATTGCAACTAGAGAAGTTCTAAGGGAAAAATTGAAGAGCAGACTTTACGGAGCCAGAAATAGTTTAACCGGCGCTGCCCGATGGTGCTCTATGGGCAACTCCACGCTAAATCACGCAAAAGCACGCTAAAGCGGGCTTTATTACAGGTGGCTGAAAAGAGCTAGGAATTGACCCAAAATGGCCAATAGACTACAAGTTTCTGGGTGGAACCACTCCTCTAGGGACAAATAGGCTGCTCAGTACTCCCCACTCCCACTGGTGAACAAAGACGCTTCCTTTTATCCAAATAAGGATATGGAATAGCACAGGAACCAAGATAAAGCCCAGAGATCAGCAAACTCTGAAGACTGGACTATTCTAGTTCAGTAAGGCGGGAAAACAAGATTTTTTTTTTTGTTTTTGTCTTTTTTGCAGAAAACAGAGGAAAAACAGACAGTAAATGCTATAAATGCTTTTAAACGGCTAGCGCACTTGAGTGTGTTAGCCTGCAGGTAAAATTAAGCAACAAATAATTTTTTAAAAGTGCAAAACAGTTAATCAACACAAAAACAGTTTAGATAAAATGCAGAGCTGTATAAACAGGCGAAAATGCAGTCGCTAAGCAGTAAATAATCAAAAAGCCAGAAAAAAATACTTAAATCAGGAAGAAGTCACTCTTTTGCTCTCTGCTGCTTGTAGAACTCTGCAGGACACGACGAGGAGCGGTGCTGAGTTGAATACAAGTGAAAAAGCGCGCTAAAGCGGGCCTTATTACAGGGGGCTGAAAAGAGCTAGGAATTGACCCAAAATGGCCAATAGACTACAAGTTTCTGGCTGGAACCACTCCTCTAGGGACAAATAGGCTGCTCTGTGCTCCCCACTCCCACTGGTGAACAAAGACGCTTCCTTTTATCCAAATAAGGATATGGAATAGCACAGGAACCAAGACAAAGCCCAGAGATCAGCAAACTCTGAAGACTGGACTATTCTAGTTCAGTAAGGCGGGAAAACAGACAGTAAATGCTATAAATGCTTTTAAACAGCTAGCGCACTTGCGTGTGTTAGCCTACAGGTAAAATTAAGCAACAAATAACTTTTTAAAAGTGCAAAACAGTAGTAGATGTTAAGAGTGTATTTACTGTTGCAGTCCTGGTTTCCCTCCCTCCAGCCCCCTGGTGTGTTCTGTCCGTCTGTCTCTCTCTCCAATCTATGGCTATTGCTAACCCCTTTTGGGGTATTGGTATTTACTTTTTACTGGTGGTGTGTTCCCCACCATAACCCAGCTACCTATTTGGGGGGCTCCTGATATTCGAGGCAAGAAAAACCGATGTAATGGCATCGGCTGCATGTTTTTATACCCCTGACGACCTGACATCAGTCCTGGAGCGACTGCATCTGACGCAGAAATACTAAGTCTCTGGTATTCGGGCCAACGGAGGGCTACCTGCAGGCAGACACCCCAAGTGTGATGACTACAACAGTGAATACACTCTAGCATCTACGTTTATGGTAAGTGTACACAACTGTACTATACTGGGCCTCCCCAGGGGTGCTGGTACCAAAGAAGGTAGGCAGCACTTGTTCTGTGGGGGCTACAGAAAACGTAACCACACAGAGTCAGATGCATACCTCGTATCTAGGACAGATGAAGCCTTAGAGCAGCTGGGTGGGGCTAAGTATCTCACCACTATTGATCTGACTAAGGGCTAATGGCAGGTGCCCTTGACTCTCACTGCCTGAGAGATCTCAGCCTTTGTGACTCCTTTCGGATTGTACGAGTTCATGAAGATGCCCTTTGGGATGAAAAATGCCCCAGCAACCTTCCAGAAGCTGGTAGAGCATATCCTAGCAGGTGCAGGAGATTATGCCCTTGCTTACCTGGACAATATTGCCATCTACAACCATTCCTGGACAGAACACCTTCAACATGTTAGGGAGGTCTTGGGTGGACTGCAGAGCGCAGGGCTGACCGTTAAGCTCTGGAAGTGTCAGGTTGGTATGGCAGAGTTCTCCTACTTGGGGCATAGAGTGGGGAGTGGTAAGATTAGGGCAGAGCCTGCCAAAGTGGAAGCTGTTCAGATGTGGTCTACCCCTGTTACCAAAAGGCAAGAGAGGTCATTCTTGGGGATAGCGGTGTACTGTAAAAAGATTTGTTCCCAATTAAAGTACAATAGCTGCCCCCTCACAGACCTGACAAGGAAAAACAGGCCAGATAGGGTAGTATACACCCCAACCTGGAAGGAAGCATTCCAAAAGCTTAGAGGCTTTGGGAGGACCCCATGTGTTGGCTACTCCAGATTACGGCAAATAATTTGGAGTGCAGGTGGATGCTTCGAACCATGCAGTGGGGGCTGTACTCTGCTAGATTTTCTCAGAGGGAGAAGATCACCCAGTTGTGTATATCAACTGTAGACACACCCAGAAAAGAATGTTATGCAGCTGTGGAAAAAAAATGTTTACCGGTAGTATGGGAGGACATCATCAGTGGTGCAGTGGTAGCACTGTCGCCTCGCAGCAGGAAGTTCTCCGGGTTCGATTCTTGGCTCGGGTGCTTGTGGAGTCTGCATATCCTCCCAACGTTTGTGTGGGTTTCATCTGGGTGCTCCACTTTCCTCCCATGTTACAAAGACATGCATCTGGAGCATTTCTCCCTGGGCCTCCACTGAAAATTGGCTTTGTTCCAAGTCGGACATACCTGGTTAACAAATGTTTAAGAAAAAATAAAGATGATTAAATAAATGGGCACTGCAAAAACTTCAGCCATATCTGTATGAAAGGAAAATCACTGTGGTTACAGACCACAGCCCCTTAACATTACTATATCTTGCCAGTCAGCAAAATGCCAAGTTATTAAGGTGGAGCCTAGGATTGCAGGCATATGACATGACAGTGCAACCCCATAGAGGAGTCAGCAATACCCATGCAGATGGGCTGTCAAGACAAGGGTATAGGTTAATGTGTTCCCCGACAGGCCCATTTCTGTCAATCAACATTTTTCCAGGGTCACTTGAAAAACCAGCTGGAGTTTTTATAGGGGAAGAGATGTGGTGATGTGAGGTAGTACCATCTGTACAAGGGAAAGTAAGGCAGTGCATGTGTGACATATATGCCAGCATAGCTAGCTGGAGCTTTGCAAATAATTTTATTTGACTACCACATTGATTGTACAGATGTTTGAGTTGCAAGTATATTTGTACAGTTACATGTGTTAAAAATGCATCAACAGTCTGTCCTGCTGGACAGAAATAATGTATGCATATATATTAGGTTGTATTGTTGTAACTGATCAAATGTGTATTTTTATCAGAGAACCCTGGAAGGGTGGAAAGTTTGAAATTGTGTTATAGCTTTCGGATGCTGCCACAGATCTTAGCAAACCTGTGTGTGCGTATTGTACCAGAGTCAGGTGATGTCATCCTCTAACCAGCATCTGGTTTCTGTGGAACTCTCACAGCTGCACTTTGGAACCTGACAGGAAAGATTTCTGACAGAATATATGTCTCACACATCCACACAGACAGAAGCAAACATCATCTGGCTTTTGCTGTGGTAAGACACACTGCATATCAGCTTTCCTTGCTTTAGTAAGTAAGTAGGGAACAGTAGTTCTTTAGTTAGTCAGGGACATTGGTAAGAATAGTATTTTCTGCATCTGTGAGAAACTATCCAGCTGTGTTATTGTTTATATCTCCGTGGTTGAAAGTCTGTTTATTGTGGTACAGTATTCTCTTGTTTTCTGTTTTATTTATTATTAAACATTTTAATACCTTTCATTGGGGCTGATCCTTTAGAGAATACTTTTAACATTGTGAGAGTACTTATGCTTGTTTTAGTGACACTGTGGCTGCTTCTGAAAGCCTCACTTCTTTGGTCGCACCTTACCATTTGTATTGGTATTAATTTTACACAGTATAATTGGGTACCCTTTGTAAGAGCCTTAGGGTAGCTTACTGGTGGTAGCATGATTAGCTCAGCGTCTTGACAGAAAGGAGCACAGCTAGTAAATCTGTGCCAGCTTTTTTCAGGTGTGTATGTGTGTATATGAAACTTGAAATCTCCAAGTGTGTGCGTGTCAGCTAATGGGAACAGGGACACAGTTCCAAAGTGGTCACTGTGGAGTTTAGTATGGGTCAGAGGAGAAGAGAGAGAGTCTAGCTCCAGATCTGGAGTGCATTCCCGGTGTGCTCTTAGTGGAAATTGTGCTTGGTGCAGAGAGCTGCATCTTTATAATAGTGTGCGAGTCCATCTTTGCTCTTGGTGACAGTCCCTCACCAGAGTTGGTAGTGAGGATTGAGTATCCAAGATTGCTGGCCTGGAGTAGTGACCTGCCACACCTGCCAATGGTTGTAATGTTAAAGTAAAGGAATAAACAACTGTCAAGGGAAAATAAAAATGCCTATGTGTAAGCTTACAAATGTGATGCATGCATTTATATACTAAGCAAGGGAGTTCTAGTGGTGTGAGAGAGCAGAGAGGAGAGGAAAATGTAAATTAGCATTAAATGTCCTTCCAGTTCACTGTTGCATATTTATAACATTAGGGATCCCCTGTCTAGGGCAGCCTGATTTCCAGCCAGTATATCAAAGCCATAGGTTGCTTTAAGGTACACTGTACGTCACAAATACGCTCCTTGTGTAGCGTAGGGTGTAAAGGTGATATCCGGATGCACCATCCTCAGAACTACTTTGACACCAGTCCAAACGCCATCTTTTTGATCATCAGTCTGAACACCTACTTCCATTGCTAGTTTCACTGAGCCTTTGCAGGTTGTGCCCCCATTGGGGTTCCTTTTATTTCCTTGTCTTTGTTGCTTGTGGGGTTTCATGTCATTTAAGAAGGGCAAATGCCAGTGTCGGAGACTGATTCCCTACAAAGACTACTACAAACAATGTCTGTTTTGCCTTGGCAGCTCCACGACCATACATCTTGTTCCATCTGTCAGGCTTTTGTACCTAAAACTTTACATTGTAGATCGACTTCTTTGGTGCTGTATATTGAGAATCAGCGACTTAAACTTCTCATGAAAGATATGATGGCGGGACCCTCTTGCCTCGAGGTATAGCAGTCATGAAAGAAGGCCAGGAAGCCTAGGCCAGAATCTTCAGCAGTTCAGCCTCCACTGGATGCCTCTCCCAAGGAGAGTGAGTTCCCAGAGGCTTAACCAGCTGTGTTGTCTGATTCCTCTGCCACAACCGGGTTGGAGGCCGGTGGGCATCTGGCTTTAAGCACTTCTGAGGAGGCTTTGCAAACGTCTGTTTTGGACGTTTAGGGGGAACCATGGTAGGTCCTTTCCGAGGAGCCTAGGTGTGTTCCTCAGATTTTAATCAGAGAAGGAGTCCCCCTACTACTATTATTGAATGCCATCCTGTGTTGGAGCTTTCCAAGTTTTATAAGGCAGTTACTATTTAATTGTAGCCTCCAAACAGGCTTTGTGCCTCATGAATGAAGAAAGGCAACAGTCATCCCTCTGCACAAGGGTTGGGCCATCTACAGACCCTGGAAACTACATACCCATAAGTCTCAATAGTCTTGTATATAAAGCCATGGAAAGAATTATCATGGAGATGATCAGTAGAGATATAGAAAACCTCCAAACACTGCACCCAACCCAGTTTGGTTTCGTCATGAGCAGATCATGCCTACTCAGCCTGCTGGACTTCTTTGAGAAGGTCACCAAAGCAATGGATGAGGGCAAAATTGTTCACACACTGCCTACCCCTACCTTGACCTGGCCAAGGCATTTGACACAATACCCCACTCAGGCATTGTTGGCAAACTCATGAGGTTAGGTATAAACTCGTATGTCACCCGGTGGATAGCCATCTGGCTCAGACAGGACCCAGGAAGTTAGAATTAGGGAGTCCCCTGAGGGATGCCACTTGTGACTGGCCTCTTTGTAGATGTGATCAGTCCTTGGATCGCTCCTCTTTGGCATTTACTTCTCAGAAGTCAAGGCCAATGTCAGTGGTCTCTGGCTGACTAAATTTGCAGATGATTGCAAATTAGGAGCTGTCATTGAATCTCACAATGACAAAAATGTTCTCCAGGAGGGGCTGGCACAGACAAACAAGTGTTATCAGAGTCATGGACTAAAACTAAATGCCAAGAAATGCATAATAGCATATTTTGGGAAGTCATCCCTGATAACTATCATATTGACAGCGCACCTCTTAGAGCTGACCTAGTAGTCGGGACTTAGGAACACACGCACATAGTAATTTAGCCTTTTATCATCATGTGTCTACAGTGGTGAGGAAATCATTCTATGTTGCACAACTTGTAAACAAAGGTATGGTATCTAAGTCCATGGAAGTCATTGTTCCACTGTATTCGGCATTCGTCAGACGTATCATTGAGTACAATGCCCCCTTTGGTATGTACCTGACCAGGCATATCCAACAACTGGAACGTCCACAGAGGTTCCTCACTAAAAGAATGCAGGGTATAAGTAATATTTCCTGTGCAGACCGCCTCAAGGCCCTATCCCTGTATTCTGTCTCATATAGACTTTTGAGGGGAGATCTATGCCTGGCATAAAGGGCATTGTCAGACCCCACTCTGATGGATGTCCTGCATATCCACAAAACAAACAGTACCAGAATTACCCATTCTAAAGACTTAAACCTTGCCTGTGATAGGACCTGCTGGAGAGAGAGGTATGTATCCCAGATACTACCCTGTGTATGGAACAGGCTCCCCATCCATGTGAAGCAGAGTTCCTCCCTAATCCAATTCAGGTGCAATTTGGACAGTTGGATGGGAAACCGGAAATTCATCCCTGGTTTGGCACCTATGTCTGTGATGCAAACGGGTAACCTGTAAATGATTCATCTCCCAGGCCCATGCTTACACTTTTCAAGGGTATCAGAACTTGTCAGAGATTTGGGATGCATGGCTAAGCTTAAAAAGGCACTTGTGGATGTTAGCCTAGTAAACACCTGTGAACCCATGAACATCCCATTAAAAAAAACAAACAAAAAAAAAAAAAACAGAAAACTAAGCACGTTTCTCCTGCCCATAAGGATCCACTGAGGGAGTGAGTGGCAGGCCTTCCACTCAGTTTTAATGCTGTGATGGCATTGAAATAACCTCAGGGTGTTCTTTGTGTTTCACCATTGCAGTCAGTACATTTGGGTTATCTGCTTGCAGTAGCCCTCATTCGGCCTGATTAACAAAGTCTGGGTGTTGCGTCGGTTGCTGTCCCTTCTTCCATGATGTCAGCTCGTCAGGGGTATAAAACATGTAGCCAACGCCATTACATCAGTCTTTCTTGCAGTGTGGTGCCCGAAGCAGAAGCAGTTTGCAAGTGCCAGTCATCCGACTCCTGAAATTTTCATTTTTGAGTTTCTGAACCGAAGTCTTCAACTAAAGCCAAGTACCCCGTTGGGGAAATTTTTTCTTGCTCCTTACTGATGTCAGTAAAAGTTAATAATTGCATTACTTGTGTAAAGCAAATACCTCTCAAAGATTTTCATTTTCCTTGCCTAGACCCCGACCACGACGTACCTTGCTGTCGGTTTTGTGCTTTATTTAATCAGTGCACTATCTGTCTTTGGTATATTTTCGCCTCTAAATATTTCAATTCTCGGTTTAATTATCCAGAAATGTCATCGGTTAGACATCCGACTACTGATATTGTGACGAAAAAACGCAAAGATAAAGACAGAACGCCGAGGTACAAAACTGGTGACGACACTTCTCCTAAGCCAGTTCGCCAGATCTTATAACTGTAATCAGGAGAAGCCAATCCCCCCCCCCCCTTTCTAAGAGGTCTGGGACTGAAGTTGTTTATGAATCTTCTGATCAGGATTCTGATTTTTCTGATTCTTCTGATGATCTGGATTTGCCCTTATCTACTTATGAGGATTCTGATGCAGAGGACTCTATTCCCTCTGCTTCCCCTCCAGAGGATTTTTCTTTTGGTGAAACCTTACATACTTTATGGGATCATTTCCCCTGGGAAAGCCAGGATTTTTCTGATTCAAAAAAGAGGCTTAGGGATTTCTTACTCCTGCCTCAGCATAGGCCTTTAGCTATTCCTCCTGTGCTAGACATTGTTGATGCTTTTTCGGAATCTAGTTTGGCCCCTGATTCTTTGCCTCCTGCTCCCAGAAAACCTGAAAGATATTACAGGGTTCCTGATTCACACAATTTCCTTTTTAAAAATCCTATTGCAGATCCAGAGACTATTTCACAGGGACCCAAGGGCATTAAGGCTTCTACTGCTAAAAATCCTACCCCTTCTGATAGAGACTCCAGGGCACCTGATAGATGGGGTAAGAATGTTTACACTTCTGCAACCTTGGCCATTAGGGCTTTAAACTGCCAGTTTCATATGTTAAAGTATCAGCAACATGTTATGGGATTGCTTAAACAGAAAATGATGTTGATTCCTGACTGTGCTGAAAATAAAGAATTACAGGATTTAATGCATTCTGCTGAACAGGTTGGAAAACATACTTTGCAATGTGGATTTGATTCATTAGAGGCCTCTTGCAGGGCTGCTGTTACTGGGTCTGTGCTCAGAAGGCATGCTTGGCTTAAGGAGCAATCTTTGCCTGATCATGTTAAAGCTAAATTGTTGGATGCTCCCTTAAGTCAGGACCACCTGTTTGGCAACAAGGCTGAGGAAGTTCTTAAAAAGATGGAAGATAAAGCTAAATCTATGCAAACTTGTAAAGATTTCTTACAAGTTCAGTTTCCTAGATTTAGGTGGCACTGGCCCTCTTAAGAATTGGTCCTTTCCAGCCCCTTCCAGGTCTTCTCAAGCCAAACACAGACACAGCAGAAACCCCAGGTTTCAGTCCCAGGGTATACACAAGACTAAGCAGTGGGGGGTTTCCGCACTCAAATCAGAGAGCAGTAAGACTGCCCCCTATGGAAAACTGTCTCAATGACTTGCTTTTAAAAACTTCCAAGCACTTCCCAACTGAATGCTCCTTTAGGTGGAAAGATTGGTCTGCAGGCCAAAAACTGGGAACTCATTACCCAGGGCAAATGAATTTTAAATATAGTGTCCCAAGGATACAGATTTCACTTTCACACCTTAACAATACCAAGCGGGTGGCCAGATCTTCCCCCAAATCAGTGGGCAGAGGCCCAAAATCAAGTACTCTCTCTCAAGCATGGGGGCTATTCATTTGTTACCAGAAGAGGAAAAACAACAAGATTCCTATTCGAGACTTTTTCTGGTATCCAGAAAAGGCAATACATGGCGTCCTATCCTGGACCTTTCCACTCTAAATACCTTTCTGGTGATTCCAAACTTCAAGATGCTGACTTTTCACTAGCTGCTTCCTATGCTAGGCAAAGATGCATGGTTGGAAATGAAGCATACCTGCACATCCCTCTCAGGGAGTCTTGCAGACGATACCTACGCTTCAAAGCAGGCTACATGCACTGTCAGTTCTCCGCACTGCCCTTTGGGTTGTCTACTGCGCCCAGGGTATTCACAAAGTGCCTAGCTCCAGTCATTGCATTTTGTAGGCAAAGAAATATTCAAATATACCCATACCTGGACGATTGTCTAATTCAGGCAGAAAGCCAGGACATACTTTTGAATCATCTGGCCTTTGTTCAAGTGGTACTGACTTGTCTGGGGTACACCATAAATGAAAAGAAATCTCACATGGTACCCTGTCAACAAATTATAATGCTGGGAGCAAGCTTGAATACAACTTCCCAGATGGCTTTCCTCACGCCAGAGAAACGGATTCATTTGACAACCTACTACAAACAAGTGGCCACAAAAACCCAGTTATCTGCAAGGAAAATACTTCAAGCCTTGGGGTTCATGGCCTGCTGCAATCTTCTAATTCCATATGCAATGTTGCATATGAGGAAACTGCAATGGTATTTCAAAAGCCTATGGTGTCAACATTCACAGGATCTAGAAGCAATGATTCCTGTCATACCTTGCCTATGCCTAGAGTTCCTTTGGTGGGCAGAAGCCTGCCACCAAAATAGGGGACTACCATTCACACTACTCCCTGCCTCCCAAACCTTAACAACAGGCGCATCATACTATGCATGGCCTGGGGCTCACCTGGCAGGGAAGTGCATTCAGGGCAAATGGGACCCAAGTTAAATGCACCTACACATAAATCACATCCTAGAAGCTGCTACCTGGAGTTCTGTACATACTTTCACCAAGCATTATCATTTGCCAATTTTCTCTAAATCCAGAGCTGGTTTTGCCACTGCAGTCTTGCAGGGCCTTATAGCTTGTCCTAATTCTATTTAAATTCCTCCTCCCAACCTTAGCTTTGGGAATCTACCCAGATGTAATGACTGCAATAGTGAAACACTAAGAACATAGTACAGTTGTGTACACTTACCATAAATGTAGATGTTCAAGTGTATTCACTGTTGCAGTCCTGGTTATGCTCCCTCCAGCCCCCTTTCTTCTTTTGGCTATACCTGTACTCTCACTTACTATGCTCAAAAAGCTTTTTGGTGTATTTGCTTTTTTGTTGCAGATATGTGCTTGTATTATAGATTTAATTGCTTCCCATGGGGGGGGGGGGGGGGGGCACCTGACATCTGGGGCAAGAAAAAACAATGTAATGGCGTCTGCTGCATGTTTTATACCTCTGACTTCATGGAAGAAGGGACAGCAACTGACGCAGGACCCAAGACTTTGTTAATCAGGCCGATTGAGGGCTACCTGCAAGCAGATAACCCAAATGTAATGACTGCAACAGTGAATACACTCGAACATCTACATTTATGGTAAGTGTACACAACTGTACTTTCCTCTTCTTTTGGTTGCTTTGTTGGATATGTTTTTCCATGCCTCTAAAGCTCCAAATTATCAGCCCCCTGCTCCCAAGAAATCTGATGGGTCTTACAAGATGACTGAGGACTGTACCTTTTTGTATAAGTGTTAGGGACTTCCTCTCAGGTGGCTTGACATTCCATCAAGTGTAGGTATGATGCAGCAGATGCTTCATCTAGGGCTGCTGCTTTTTGGATCAGTGATGAGAAAGTATTTTTGGCTTCATTTTCAACCTTTGCCTAATGATATCTAGGGTAAGTTGATGGATGCCTCTCTTAATAAACACTTATTTGGTGAAGCTGCTGCTGATTTGTGCAAGTCCCTTCATGATAATGGAAAGGCTTTACAGGAACTCAAATATGTGCTTGTTTCTCCTGTTTCTAAATTGCAGAGAAACTACTCCAATAAGCTAGCTTCTGTTTGCAGGCAATCTTGCCCTCATCCTAAGAACAAAAAGGGTGGCAAGCAGGCTTCTCATGCTAAGGCTACTCAAACTTCAGTGCCTCGGAAGTCTTCCTTTCCAGATAAAACAGGTGCTGTCTGACTGTCTTATTCTTCCCAGCCACTTTCCTCTGTCTTCACCTCTCTTTTTCTCTATTTGGCTAAAATTTACTCAGGATTCATGGATTCTGTCCATTATTCGCCAGGGGTATTTCATGGTTTTGAAATCCATTCCCCCTTTTAGGGGTATCCTTGGCCCCCTCAGAAACAACTCACCTTTTTTCCAGAGGTGATTGACTCAGGGTGTTGTTCAAGAGGTGCCTGTGTCCCAAAGTTGGAGGGGGTTTTAATCCAGAATGCTTCTTGTACCCTGAATGCAGGTACTTGGAGACCAATGCTAGACCTCTCTCATCTAAACAGTTTTCTGAAGGGTGCCCGCTTTTCGAATGTTGTCCCTTCAGACTTTACCTGTTTTGCTTCTTCAGACTTGTATGGTGTCTCTAACTCTCCTGGATGCTTATCTCCACATTCCGAGCCATCCCCTTTTCAGGAAGTTTGTGAATTTCTTTGTTGCTTCCTGGCATTTTCAGTTCCCTGCTTTGCCCTTTGGCCTTTCTACTGCCCCAAGGGTATTCACCAAATGCCTCGCTCCTGTGATTGCTTTTTACAGGCTTCAGAGAATCCAGGTATTTCCCTACTTGGACGATCTGCTGTTTCAGGCATCCACTCCAGAGATCCTGTTGCAAAGTCTCCATTTTGCTGTCTCTCTTCTTCAGAGCCTGGGGTTTACAATAAACTTCAAAAAGTTTTCTCCGACTCCTTCTCAGGACCATGTTTATCTGAGTTGCAGGATTCAGATGGTGCCTTTGCTGGCATCCCTGCTTCTTCCTCCCTGGCCTTGACCCTGATCTCCTTCTTTCAAACTCTTCTTACAGTGGCTTCCATTACAGCTAGGGAGTTTCTGAGAGCTCTGGGTTTCATGGGATCCACCATCCCTATGCTGTCTGTGGCCAGACTTCACATGAGGAAGTTTCAGTGGTTCCTGAAGTCAGTTAGGCTTCAGCATGCTGATCCTCTAGAATTTGTAGTTTTCTTCTACCTTGTCTCAAGAAGGAACTCCACTGGTGGATCCAGAAATTGTCCTTAAATTCAGGGCTCCCTTTTCATCCCCTTCTCTCTCAGGAGCTGTTCATAGCTTTTGGCTCCCTAAAGGGTGCAGGGGGGCCTTGTCTCCTCTTCAGCAGAAGGAGCACATCTTCAGGCTTTTCATCCTCTTTTCTCTGCAGGACCTCTAAGGTGTTTACAGACAACACCACAGTGATGTGGTATGTATACAAATGGGGGAAGCAAACTCTTATTTTCTTTGCCAGTTAGCACTCCTGGTATGAGATTTTCTTCTTCAATATCAAGTGACTCTTCAGGCAGTTTACTTTCCCTCGGGTCAAAACAATGTGACAGAGACCCACTGAGCAGGCTCTTATGTCAGTCCCACAAATGGATGCTTCAGAGGCATTTGTTTCTGGACTTGTCCACCAGTGGGGTACTCCTCTAATAGATCTATTTGCCTCCCTTCTGAACAGACCACTTCCTCTATTTTGTGCCAGAGTCCCAGGTCCTGTGGTGTGGCAGAGGATGTTTCTTTGCTTTTCTTCCCCGCCCCTCATTCAAAAAGTCCTGTTCACAGTTCAGTAGGATGCCCCCAAAATCTTGATGGTGACTCCCTTTTGGCCGAGAGCATTGGTTCTCCCTCTTCTGCATTTAGCCAAGGGCAATCACCACAAGCTACCTCACATGGTGGACCTACTCACAAGATAATGGATCTCTCATCCATCCCCACTTGTCCACTCTTCAACTGATTCTGTGGGTGATAACATTTTGATTCAACAGACGCCTTTTTTTTCCTTATGACATGCTTGGGGTCCTGTAGGAGGCGCAGAGCCCCAATACTAGGAAATCCTACTTATCCAAATGGAAGAGGGATTCTGTTTGGTGTCTTTGTCGTAACCTGGATCCACTTTTCGTGGATGTTCCTTTGGTTCTCTGTTATCTGAATTGCTCAATGCTGGGTTGGCTTATTCGTCTGTTAAGGCCCACTTATCAGCTATTTCTGCTTGTCTGCTTATATCTTCTCTTTAGCTTTTAGATTTGAAGCCAAGTAGTTCCTGAAAGGCATCCTTCGTATTAGGCCACCCAGGAAGCCTGTTCCTCCTCCCTGGGATCTTAATTTTGTTTTGGAGAAGGTGACTCTGGCTCCTTTTGAGTCTGCAGCTTCTGCTTCCTTGCAGCATTGTTCTTTTCTTAGCCCTTAATTTTGCCGTATGGGTGTCTTAGCTTCAAGCCCTTATGGTTTGTCCTCCTTTTCTGGTATTTCAGAAGGACTAGGGTGTCCTTGTGTATTTATCCTTTCTTTCTTTTCTGCCCAAGGTGGAAAATGAGTTGTCCCTTAATCAGTATATTCATTTGCCCACTTTTTTCCCTTTCCACAATCTGCTGGTGATAAGGTGCTGCACATGCTGAATGTGCATAGACAACTTAGATTTTATTTGGATAAGCCTAAGACTATGAGGAAAGGAAATCTGATCAGCTCTTTGTTTCCTTTCATCCCAGGTCCTTGGGATTAGCTGTATCCAAGCAGACTGTTTCTTCTTGGTTTTCAAAAACGGTTTCTTTTTTGTTCTTTTCATGGTAAGAACCTTCTCTTTTCTGTAGAGGCCGATTATACTAGATCTGTGGCTTCTTCTGGTGCTTCTTTCGAGGGTTTAGATACTAACTCTGTTCTTGAGCCAGCTACCTGGACTTCTCTGCTTACCTTTACCAAGCACTACAAGTTAGATTCAATTTCCAGAGCTAGAGCCTTTCTTCATTGTTTCCTAGAGAGCTCTGCTGGTCTTTCTTCCTAAGCTTTGGCATACTCCCTAATGTTCTCAATATTACAACAATGAAATGCAAGGACATAATATAGTTGTATAAAATCTTACTATAATGGTAGATGTCATTCTCTTCACTGTTACAGTATTCACTCCCTCCCTCTTTCCCCTGGTCCATTTCTCTCTGAAAGTATTTGTTACCTCATGGTTTTCCTTGGACAGGCGTTCATACTGGGGCTTTCAGTTCTGAGGTTGGTATGTCTGGACGTCACCTTTATGCCCTACGCTAGGCGAGGAGCATGTGTGTTGCACCTTAAAGCGACCTAAGGCTTTGGTATACTGGCAGATGTCAGGCTGCCCTAAGCAGGGGATCCCTAATGTTATGAATACTGCAACAGTGAAGAGAAGGACATCTACCATTATGGTAAGTTTTTACACAACTGTACTTAAATCCTGCTTTGTAATTCTTTGTTGATTAGGCGGTAAGTACAGAATATATGGACCTTCTTGAAGTATATTACAACTGTGAAAGTGTAATTAGGTTGCTTGTCTCATCTATTTACTATTAGTGGTATCATCTGTACCCGTTTTATGTAAGCTTATCTCTTAAAATTTAGTAACATGTTTTGTGTTACAGGAAATGAAAGATCAGATGTCCAGTCCCTCAACACAGACAAACTCTGAGCAGAAAAACAGACAGGTGAGATCTCTGTTACTAAAACTGGGTTTGTCTGTATGAGTGTTATCCGCTTCTCTAGTTTCGGAGACTGGATGAAACTGCATTGTTTGGCTGATGTGCATTTGCCTCTTTGGTTGCTACTTAGGGCTTTTTTATGGTCACACTTAGGTAGTCACAGGCAAGATTGTTTAATATGATAATTTCAAGTATTGGATGTATTAAGTGACTTGTTCAGATTTGCAAATTATGAAGAAAAAAATCCATTTTGAACCTACCTGATTGTTGCAGACAGTCCCCAAAGAACTACTCCCTCCCTCCACCATGTGTACCAAACTGTACTGAAGCTCTCTATTAACATACATGGTATTACTTATACATCAGGTTATTGTAGAGATGCCTTCCTTAAGCTGCACTTAAAATTGCAAATCTTTCAGTTGATACACATGGTCATTCCTTCCCACTTCTTCCTGTTGGACTCCATTTCCATCATATTGGTACCTTAACAATATTTTGCTTCCTTCTGTCTTCCAAAATGTGCATGTCCAGCCTTCCAGCATACTTGAGTTTCACATTTTCTTGCTGTCTTAATGATGCTGTTGTGCACACTTCAATTAATTTTTGAGTATTGATACACTGAACCTGTCCTTACAGCAACTTCTTATAAAACTTTAGTCTTATCTGCCCGAGTTGGTATTAGCTCAGGTGGATGTAAAGGTCCCATAGCATTTGTCAAAAAAAAGTAGTGGAAGCTCCCCAGTACCCTCTACTCAGTATGATACCGCCTTGGGTCTTTTATGCAAAGAGGTCACTGGTCAGCAAACGATAGATAGATAGACATTAACATGCAGTGTTTGTGCAAGTGAGTTGCATGAATAAACTAAATGATTAAGCTTTGTTAAATATAATCATTGACGTCTTCCAGCACATACTCCATCCAGCGCATACTCTGTTTATAAATTTGTTAACCAGGTAATGCAAGTGCACACAAGCAGATGTGTATGTATATGTGTGTTTGTTTATATGTGTGTGTGTGTGTGTGTGTGTGTATATATATATATATAATCTCCAAAGTGTTTGAGACAGCTCAGATTAGACATTCAACTTGCATATTTTTTAGGGGTGTTACAGGAAGGAGAAAGTCTATGCAGACATGGGGAAAACATGTAAACGCCACACAGGCAGTGACCAAAGATCAAGGTGGAACCCACGACCATTGAGCTGTTCTCAGAGTTGTATTCTAATCAACATAGTTCATGCTAATCATTTTCCTGATCACAGATAGCGGGGAATTATTGGAAAGAAGGTCCACAATTTTATTCTCTCTCTCTCATGTTTTCAGAATTGTACTTAGTTGCACATCAAATGCTTGAAAGATGAGTCTGAAACACGGCAACCAGCATCACAGACTGGAAAAAACTTGAGTGCTAATGGGGGAGCTGCCCCTTTCCACTAGCTAAATACATTAATTCTGAGGTAACTGTGCCTTAGAGCAAATTATATTTCATTGTTAGTGGCAAGTTGTGGTTCATAATGTGGGTTTGGGTATTTAGTCTTGTGCATTTTGTCTGTCTGTGTGTGTGCCTGTCTGTCTCTGTGTGTGTCTATCTCTCTCTGTCTGTCGCTCTGTCTGTCTCTGTGATTATAGTGGCAATGTATTCGCAATATTCAATGTATGACCCTAATAGTTTCATGGCCATATGAGGAGGAACTGAACAATTATCATACTGGCCTTCACCATAGCCCACTCTCACTGTTGTATGATTAAGTTCCTTAGTCTCATCTTTGTTCACTTCCCTAGTCTGATTCAGTTCTTTTACAGTCATTACAAGCATCTGTCTTGTCTTCCCAGTAGCTTTATCAGGTATTGTTAAAGGTAGCATGATGGCTGCTCATTGTCAGTTCAGATATTCTTCATTGGCACTGTTTCAGTAGCCTGTGTGTTATATCTTGTCAAGGATTCAGCAAACAGCCACTTTCCCAAAGAACTCTTCCCCCCCCAACACACACACACTTGCACACACACACTTGCGCACACACACACTTGCGCGCACACACACTTGCGCACACACACACTTGCGCACACACTTACACACAGTCACTCTGATGTGCCTATAGGCTAATCCCTTTTGAAGGGAAGTATAAAAGCAGCCAGAGTGACTAAAAATCTTCCATTTGTTTGCTGCTCATGCAACTGCATCTCTGAGACTGCTCTGGTGCAGCAGCTTCCTGTCAAACAGATAAAGACCCCTTTTGGGGGGCCTGCTTCCACACGCACAAATTATATTTTGAATATTTTTTTAGTGTTTTTTGTGTGTGTGTGGTAAATAGTGATCTGAAGTAGTTTACTTCATTTGATCTTCAACCTGTGGGTATTGGATCCATAACAGATCCGAGCCAGCAACTTCACAAGCATCTGCTCTGAGCTCCTCCCCATAATACACCACCACTACCTTCCAACCCTCAGATCTCGTTTGCCGCAGCTTCCAAATACATTGTGATTCTTGAGCTCCAGGTTGTGAGTAGGTTTTTTACAGTTTTTCCCCTGTTTATTAGTGTTTAGTGTGTGTGCTGGTAGCATAGGTTTTCCTCCCTTCCTTCCCCTCGCTGGTGCGTCAAGTGCAGGTACTTTTTCTACGTTTTACGTAGTTTTGTAGTAGTTAGACTTTTCCCCTCCCCCTTCAGCCTTCTGTGTGCTTGTGGTTCTGTGTGTGTGGTGAGTGGAGTGTGTCATTCAAAATCTTTTCTTGTTTTTTGGGACTAGTTATGGCAGATCTCCCTAAGCAAGTTTTTAAAAGATGCACTGAGTGTGACCACAAGCTGTCACCTGCTGACAGCCACACTCTGTGTGTTCTTTGTTTGGGCGCTGCCCATTTGTCTACGGACTGCAATATTTGTGTGGGTTTTAACCCGCAAGCCCTTAAAGATCGTAGGGCTAAACTAATGATGAAGGGCCTGCTCCCTTCTTTGGAGGCGGCCGCCTCCACTTCTGCTTTGGTCACAGCTGCGGCTGTGACCACCTCTCCTTCTACTCCCGTCCTTGCTTCTCCTTCCTCCCAGGCTGGAACTCTCTTCCTGCCTCTAAACCTGTGGAAGGGGAGTGTAGAAAAGGCAGAGAGAAGGAGAGAGAGCATAGGACTGATAAGAGAAACGGGTCCCTGGACCTTTCGGCCCCGACCAGGCCTCCCACCCAACTTCACTCTAGGCACCGTGACTTCCCTCTGCTCCGAGCTCCTAGATTTTCACCAGAGTAGCCCAGACCAATTTCTAGAGCCTCAGTTCTTCGAGTTGCCAGGTCAGAGCTCCATGGCTTTGTCGCGGTTCACCCGAAGTCTCTCCGAAGTTGACATGGATAAAATGGTGCAGAGATTTATTGGCACACAAATTCAGATGGGAGTCTTTCCGGCCCCGTCTTTCCCTGGAGGGGGAAGCTCACTTTCCTTTTTTACACCTATATTTCTTTCTCCGATCCAGCCCCCAGTTTCGGAGTACATGGATACAAGAGTTCCCCAAGTCAGGGGGTCTGCGCCGACTGTGCCTATTTCCTCAGCTTGGAGCATGTTGAATCCGACTAGTTTGGATCCAAGTGGCTCTCTCAGCTGGAGCCTGGGTGTTGAATCCAAGGGGGTGGAACTTTTTCCATCGGCTCCGACCTTGTCGGGTCATGGCCACCTCCTCGGAGCTTCGTCTACTTCGGGCCTGGCTCCGATTCCCACGTCTGATCTGGGGAGAGTGGTTCCTTTAATGGTGTCCCAGGAAGCTCACTCTCCTTTGGCATTAAACGTTGTGGAAGGGTTCTCTCCAGTTGATTGAGGCCCCTGACTATATCTTCGGACTCTGCCCCGACTCCCCACTCCTTTGCGAGTGAATCCCGCCATTTTACCACAGAGACAGCCCATGCTCGTGGAGCCCCAGGCAGTTCCCCTTCGGAACAAGTAGTTTGCGAGCCCCCTCCAGAAAGCCCCACCACAGAGGTTCCTTGCAAGCATACGTGCAAAAGGACGCACTTGGACTCCTCCCCGGAGTCCCTCACAGAGGACACTGATTTGGATGATGGGGAAGGTTCCCCCAGATCACCTCCCACGGATGTCTCCTTCAGAGATATAATGGAAATCTTGTGCCAGCGGGGAGGTTGGTCCACCCCAAAAACTTCCTCGGATGAATCTGTGTTCCTGGTGGCTTTTGGCATGGGCCCGTCTACTTCCTGGGTGTCCCCTCTCGTGGATCCATTAGTGGACTTTGGTAACCTTGCGGGCTTGGAAGGAACCAGACACTGTGTAGCCAATCCCTAAACGGCCGTACAAAATATTGAGCTCCCCTGCAAGACCGACTTGGAAAAAAGGGTCCCCGGTAGACGCTATGGTGGGGCCACCAAGAAGGAACTAGCCCAGGAGAGTTCCTCGGTCCATCCTCCTGACCGTGAGTCTAGGATGATGGATTGCCTAGGGAAGTGGGTTTATGCATCAGCGACCTTTTCTATCAGGGCGCTGAACTATCTGGCCCATATTACTCGACTACAGCTCGACCTGGTTAAGGAACTGGCTGAGTCTCCCCCAAAGTCCATGTTGCAGGAGGACAGGACTTCTCGGTAGGTCTCTAGAGACCTAAAAACTGTACTGATTGAGATGCAAATCACACTAAATAGAACCAGCTGTTACACTGTAACATTATCTGACCCCCTTTATGCTCCCAAAAAACCATGATCTGATGTCAATTTTAATTTTGTCTTTGACAGATGGATCCTATTGCGATATCTGGACTAACTCTACCACTACTACAACACGCGCCATCCAAAAACTCTTGAGCTTCACCTCTACCCACAGTTCTTCTGTCACAATTACTCCAGATCTCGGTTGCTACTTTCCAAAACGGTCGCATTTACCAGTGCTCTCTAGTTTGTGGGTTTAGGTAAACTTTCATTCTAGTTCTTTGATTTCTCTCTATTTCTTTTTACTAGATAATCTACTCTATACTTTAATATAACTTATCTTACTTTTCCTTTTTTTCTTACACGTAGTGTAACCTTAAATGTCATTGATATTCTTTCCCCGTACATGTTAGTGTATTTTCTGTAGCTATCATCTTTGATGGTTTTTCCCCATCACTTTCTTTCTCTTACCCCCCCCCCCAAAAAAAAACACCTCTGTCTTAAGCTTACTGTGTGAGTGCACATGTGATTGACTGTCTTCAGCCATAGTTTTTTGACATTGCTGAAAAGGGTAAGGCCCCTTCTGGCTTTAAAAAATGCTGGAAGTGCAGCCACAAAATTCCATCTTCTGATTTTCATTCCTTTTGCGTTTATTGTTTGGATCCTGCTCATTTGCAAGCGGACTGCAGTACATTGCATGGGTTCAGTCATCGAGCCCTCGAGAGACGAGATGAACTTATTTTGAAAGGCTTGATTCCCTCAGCCTTTAGTGAAGCCTCATCTATTGCAGACAAAGCAAAAAAAATGGCATTTCCTCCCCTTGTCCTCATCTTCCATGGACAAAGGAAAAAAATAGGAGTCTCTTGGATGTTCTTCGTGTTTCACTGTTGCAGTCATCCCATTTGGGTTATCTGCTTGCAGTATCTCTGTCGGCCTGATTAACAAAGTCTTGGGTCCTGCGTCGGTTACGGTCTCTTTTTTCGTGACGTCAGGTCGTCAGGGGTATAAAACATGCAGCCAACGCCATTACATCAGTCTTTCTTGCTGTGCAGTGCCCGAAGCAGAAGCAGTTCGCAAGTGCCAGTTGGCCGACTCCTGAAATTTTTGTTTTCGAATTTCAGAACTGAAGTCTTCAACTAAAGCTAAGTACCCTGTTGGGGAAACTTTTTTTCTTGCTCCGTACCGATGTCAGTAGAAGTTAATTGCATTTCTTGTGGAAAGCAAATACCTCATAAAGATTTTAATTCGTACTGTATTCGTTGCCTAGGCCCTGACCATGACGTACCTTGCTGTCAGTTTGTGCCTTATTTAATCAACGCACTATCCATTGTTGGTATATTTTCGCCTCTAAATATTTCGGTTCTCTGTTCAATTATCCAGAAATGTCATCTGTTAGCCATCCAACTACTGGGATTCGGAAAAAAAACACAAAGGTAAAGACAGAGACAGGCCGCCTACTTCCAAAGCTGCCGACGACGCTTCTCCTAAGCCAGTCGCCAGTTCGCCGGTACTCAGTGAGGTGCTTTTGCAGCCCCTGATGCCCACTACTTCTGATTCGCAGGCTTGTACTGAGACCCATTCGAAGTCTGGTATGCAGCGAGATGCTTCAACTGTGGAACCTGCGGATGTCTCTACCTTGGATGGGTCCGGAGCCGCTGTGCAGGCACTGGCTTCTGATGGTGTATACAGGCCTACGGACTTGCATATTAAACTGATGCCGCCTCCTTTAAGGCCTAAACCTCGAACCATGCCTAAAATAACAATGCCCAGGCTGCATGCTCAGGCCTCTATGCCTAAAAAAACAAATAAGAATGGCTGAAGATCTTAACTCTAATCAGGGGAAACCAACCACCCCCTTCTAAGAGACCTAGGACCGAATTTGTTTATGAATCTTCTGACCAGGATTCTGATTTTTCTGATTCTTCTGATGATCTGGATTTACCCTTATCTACTTAATGAGGATTCTGATTCAGAGGACTTTTATTCCCTCTGCTTCCCCTCCAGAGGATTTTTCTTTTGGTGAAACCTTTCACGCTCTCTAAGTGAGCATTTCCACTGGGAAAACCAGGATTTTTCTGATTCTAAAAAGAGGCTTAGGGATTTCTTACTCCTGCCTCAGCATAGGCCTTTAGCTATACCTCCTGTACTAGACATTGTCAATGATGCCTTTTCGGAATCTAGTTTGGCCTCGGATTCTTTGCCTCCTGCTCCCGGAAAACCTGATAGATATTACAGGGTTCCTGATTCTCACCAGTTTCTTTTTAAAAATCCTATTGCGGGTCCAGAGACTATTTCACAGGGACCCAAGGACATTAAGGCTTCTACTGCTAAAAATCCTACTCCTTCTGATAGAGAGTCCAGGGTGCTGGATAGATTGGGTAAGAAGGTTTACACTTCTGCAGCCTTGGCCATTAGGGCCTTAAACTGTCAGTTTCATATGTTAAAGTATCAACATGTTATTGGATTGCTTAAACAGAAAATTATGTTGATTCCTGACTGTGCTGAAAATAAAGAATTACAGGATTTAATGCATTCTGCTGAACAGGTTGGAAAATATACTTTGCAACGTGGATTTGATTCATTAGAGGCCTCCTTGCAAGGGCTGCTGTCACTGGGACTGTACTCAGAAGGCAATCTTTGCCTGATCATGTTAAAGCTAAACTGTTGGATGCCCCCTTAAATCAGGACAGTCTGTTTGGCACCAAAGCTGAGGAAGTTCTTAAAAAGACGGAAGATAAAGCTAAATTTATGCAAACTGTTAAAGATTTCTTACAGGTTCAGCCTCCAAGATTTAGTAGGCATTGGCCCTCTAAGAATTGGTCCTTTCTGGCCCCTTCCAGGTCTTCTCAATCCAAACCCAGACACAGCAGAAACCCCAGGTTTCAGTCCCAGGGTACGCACAAGACTAAGCTGTTGGGGGGCTTCCACATCCAAATCTGGGAGGAGAAAGACTCCCTCCTATGGAAAACTGTCTCAATGACTTGCTTTTAAAACTTCCAAGCACTTCTCAACTGAATGCTCCTTTAGGCGGAAAAATTGGTGTGTAGGCCAAAAACTGGGTACTCATTACTCATGTTTTAAATATAGTGTCCCAAGTATACAGATTTCACTTCCACACGTTACCAACACCAAGTGTGTGGCCATATCTACCCCCAAATCAGTGGGCAGAGGCCCAAAAGCAAGTACTTTCTCTCTTAAGCATGGGGGCTATTCAGTTGGTACCAGAAAAGAAAAAGGGAAAAGGTTTCTATTCAAGACTTTTCCTGGTACCCAGAAAAGACAATTCATGGAGTCCTATACTGGACCTTTCTACTCCAAGCACCTTTTTGGTGATTCCAAAATTCAAGAAGGCTGACTCTTCACCAGTTGCTTCC
Organism: Protopterus annectens; assembly: GCF_019279795.1. Taxonomy (NCBI): domain Eukaryota; kingdom Metazoa; phylum Chordata; order Ceratodontiformes; family Protopteridae; genus Protopterus; species Protopterus annectens. Next base: position 967,830,979 of record NC_056744.1, read on the forward strand.
TATGCTAGGCAAAGATGCCTGGTTGGCAACACTAGATTTAAAAGAAGCCTACCTGCACATCCCTATCGGGGAATCTTGCAGAAGATACCTATGCTTCAAAGCAGGCTACACGCACTATCATTTCTCTGCAGTGCCCTTTGGCTTATCTGCTGCGCCCGGGGTATTCACAAAGTGCCTAGCTCCAGTCATTGCATTTTGCAGGCAAAGAAGTATTCAAATATACCCATACCTGGACGATTGTCTAATTCAGGCAGAAAGCCAGGACATACTTTTGAATCCTCTGGCCTTTGTACAAAGGGTGCTGATTTGTCTGGGGTACACCATAAACGAAAAGAAATCACACCTGGTACCCTGTCAACAACTTGTATTCCTGGGAGCAAGCTTGAATACAATTTCCCAGATGGCCTTCCTCACACCAGAGAAACAGATTCATTTGACAACCTACTTCAAACAAGTGGCCACAAAAACCCTGGTATCTGCAAGGCAAATACTGAAGCCTCTGCGTTCATGGCCTCCTGCATTCTTCTAATTCCATATGCAAGGCTGCATATGAGGAAACTACAATGGTATCTAAAAAGCCTATGGTGTCAACATTCTTAGGATCTAGAAGCAATGATTATCTTTGTGTTTCACTGTTGCAGTCATTACATTTGGGTAATCCGCCTGCAGGTTGCCCTCAGTCGGCCTGATTAACAAAGTCTTGGGTCCTGCATCGGTAGCTGTCCCTTCTTCCATGACGTCAGGTCGTCAGGGGTATAAAACATGCAGCCGACGCCATTACATCAGTCTTTCTTGCCGTGCAGTGCCCGAAGCAGAAGCAGTTTGCAAGTGCTGGTCGGCCGACTCCTGAAATTTTCATTTTCGAATTTCAGAACCGAAGTCTTCAACTGAAAGCTAAGTACCCCGTTGGGGAAACTTTTTCTTGCTCCTTTCCGATGTCAGTAAAAGTTAATAATTGCATTACTTGCAGAAAGCAAATACCTCATAAAGATTTTCATTTGTACTGTATTCCTTGCCTAGGCCCTGATCACACTGTACCTTGCTGTCGGTTTTGTGCTTTATTTAATCAGCACACTATCCATCGTCTGTATATTTTTGCCTCTAAATATTTTGGTTCTCTTTTAATTATCCAGAAATTTCATCGGTTAGCCATCTGACTACCAGAATTCTGAAATAACGCAAAGATAAAGACAGAGACAGGTCGCTGAGTTCAAAAACTGCCGACGATGCTTCTCCTAAGCCAGTAGCCAGTTTGCTGGTACTCAGTGAGATGCTTTTGCAGCCCCTGATACCCGCTACTTGGATTTGCAGGCCTCTACTGAGACCCATTCGGAGTCTGGTATGCCGTGAGATACTACCAGCTTCTGAGGGTGTAGTCAGGCCTATGGACTTGCATATTAAATCAACGCCTCCTTCATTACTAAGTCATAAATCTTGATCCATGTCTAAAAAAACAGCACCCAGGCCATATACTCAGGCCTCTATGCCTAAAAAACAAATGATAAAAATGGCTGAAGATCTAATAACTCTAATCAGGGGTAGCCAACCCCCCCAAGAGGCCTAGGGCTGAGCTTGATTATGAATCTTCTGATCAGGGTTCTGTTTTTTCTGACTTTCCTGCTAACCTGGATTTGTCCTTGCCTACTTATGTGGATTCTGATGCAGAGGACTCTATTCCCTCTGCTTCCCCTCCTGAGGACTTTTCTTTTGGGGAAACCTTACATAACTCTAAGGGAGCATTCTCACTGGGAAAGCCAGGAATTTTCTGATTCAAAAAAGAGGCTTAGGGATTTCCTTCTCCTACCTCAGCATAGGCCTTTGGCTATTCCTCCTGTACTAGACATTGTCAATTATGCTTTTTTGGAATCTAGTTTGACCCCGGATTCCCTGCCTCCTCCTACTGCTAAAAATCCTACCCCTTCTGATAGAGATTCCAGGGCGCTGGATAAATGAGGAAAAAATTTATACTTAAACAACTTTGGCAATTAGAGCTTTAAACTGCCAATTTCATATGTTAAAATATCAGCAATATGTTACTGGACTGCTTAAACAGAAAATGAGGATTCCTGACTCTGTGGAAAATAAAGAATTACAGGATTTGATGCATTCTGCTGAACAAGTTGGAAAACACACTTTGCAATGTGGTTTTGATTCTTTAGAGGCCTCTTGTAGGGCTTCTGTTACTGTCTGTGCTTAGAAGACATGCTTGGCTTAAGGAGCAATCTTTGCCTGATCATGTTAAAGCTACATTTTTGGATGTTCCTTTAAATCAGAACCGCCTGTTTGTCAACAAGGCTGAAGAAGTTCTTAAAAAGATGGAAGATAAAGCTAAATCTATGCAAACTGTTAAAGATTTTTTTACAAGTTCAGCCTCCTAGATTTAGTAGGCACTGGCCTTCTAAGAAGTGGTTCTTTCCAGCCCCTTCCAGGTCTTCTCAAGCCAAACCCAGACACAGCAAAAACCCCAGGTTTCAGTCCCAGGGAACACACACAACTTAGCAGTGGGGGGCCTCCACTTCCAAATCTGGGGATAATAAGACCCCCCCCCCCGTGATAAACTGTTTCAGTGACTTCCTTTTAAAATTTTCAAGCACTTAACTGACTTGTCCCTTTGGGGGGAAAGATTGCTCTTCATGCAAAGAATTGGTAACTCATTACCCAGGACAAATGAGTTTTAAATAGTGTCCCAGAGATACAGATTTCACTTCCACACGTTGCCAACACCAAGCGGGTGGCTGGACCTACCCCCAAATCAGTGGTCAGAGGCCCAAAAACAAGTACTTTCTCTCTTAAGCAAGGGGGGGATAGTCAACTGGTACCAGAAGAGGAAAAGGAACAAGGTTTCTACTCGAGACTTTTCCTGGTACCCAGAAAAGACAATTCATGGTGTCCTGTCCTGGACCTGTCTACTCTAAACACCTTTTTGGTGATTCCAAAATTCAAGATGCTGACTCTTCAACAGTTACTTCCTATGCTAGGCAAAGATGCCTGGCTGGCAACACTAGATTTAAAAGAAGCATACCTGCAAATCCCAATCAAGGAATCTTGCAGAAGATACTTACACTTCAATGCAGGCATCACGCGCTATCAGTTCTCTGCACTGCCCTTTGGCTTATCTACTGCACCCAGGGTATTCACAAAGTGCCTAGCTCCAGTTATTGCATTTTGCAAGCAAAGAAATATTCAAATATGCCCATACCTGGACGATTGTCTAATTCAGGCAGAAAGCCAGGACATACTTTTGAATCATCTGACCTTTGTACAAAGGGTTCTAACATGTCTGAGGTACACCATAAACGAAAAGAAATCGCAACTGGTACCCTGTCAACAAATTATATTCCTGGGCGCAAGCTTCAATACAACTTCCCAGATGGCTTACGTCACGCCATAGAAACAAATTAATTTGACAGCCTACTTCAAACAAGTGGCCACAAAAACCCTGCTATCTGCAAGACAAATACTGCAGGCCTTGGGGTTCATGGCCTTCTGCATTCTTCTAATTCCATATGCAAGACTGCATATGAGGAAACTACAGTGGTATCTAAAAAGCCTATGGTGTCAACATTCTCAGGACCTAGAAACAATGATTCCTATCATACCTTGCCTAAGCCTAGAGTTCCTTTGGTGGGCAGAGGTCTGCCACCAAAACAAGGGACTACCTTCTACACCACCCCCTGCCTCCCAAACCCTAACAGACGCATCAGACTATGCATAGGGGGCTCACCTGGCAGGGATGTGCATTCAGGGCAGATGGAACCCAAATCAAATGCACCTGCATATCAAAAAGAAATGTTAGCTGTACAGAATGTTCTGACAGCCTTCAAGGGCCACATTCTTCCAGGACAACTAATGGTAAAGACGGACAACACCACTGTTATGTGGTACATAAACAAGTAGGGGGGGGGGTACACATTCTTACCCCCTCTGCAGACTGTCCATAGCATTGTGCTATCTACCAAGTGCACCTACAAGCTCAATTCCTGCCAGGAAAATTAAGTACACTGGCAGACGGACTAAGCAGAAACCTCATGGACCCACACGAGTGGAAACTGGAACCAAGGACTTTCAACATGTTGACAAGCCAATGGGGGAGCCCAGATATAGACCTGTTTGCCTCTCCCCAGAACTACTAGTTGGACAAATTTTGCACAAGGACTCCCCACAAACAAGCCTGGAATGTGGATGCTCTGTCCTTCAGCTGGAAAAAACTATCAGTCTATGCCTTCCCCCCTCTGCCTCTGCTCTCCAAAGTACTACTAAAAATCAAACAGGACAAACCAAGGATGATATGATTGCACCAGACTGGCCATGCCAACACTGGTACCCCCTCTTGCGCAGTGTGTCACAGCTGGCCCCATGGCACCTGCCTCAGACCCCTGCCCTGCTGTCTCAGCAGGAGAGCCAGATTCTGCACCCCCAGCTTCAAACCCTGAACCTGGCAGCCTGGCTAATTACCTAATCTCTCCATTACCATCCCTCAGTAAACAAGTGTTGGATGTCATTTTGGAGGCAAGGAGGCCTAGTACTAGAAAATCTTATGCTGAAAAATGGAAAAGATTATGTGCCTGGAACTAAACTCAAGGGATGGCCACGCCAGCGCTCAATGTACCTCAGATTCTTCAATACTTACTGAGATGCTTCACAAGGGCCTTTTTTTTTCCTTTCCTCCATTAAAATTCACGCCTCAGCCATTTCAGCTCATTATAACACAGAACCACCCCTGTTTTCTCATCCACTGCTCAAGCAGTTCCTCAGAGGGGCCAAAAACTTAAGACCACCCAGGAGAGCCCCAACTCCACCCTGGGACCTTAACTTTGTACTGGAAAAAGCTCTCTCTTCCTTTTGAGCCAGCTGCAAATGCAGAGTTAAAATTCCTTTCTTGGAAAACCGCTTTCCTTTTAGCTATCACTTCAGCAAGAAGGGTATCTGAATTGCAGGCCCTTGTGATAGTGGAGCCTTTCATCATATTTCATGCGGACAGGGTGTCCCTCGGGATCAACCCCTCCTTCATGCCCAAGGTAGTATCCAGTGTGGCGCTTAATCAATGCATTCATTTGCCAACCTTCTTTTCTAACCCACAGAACAAAGGGGAACGTATACTGCAGTCCTTAGATGTGCACAGACATCTTAGATTTTACTTGGACAGGACTAAACCTCAAAGGAAATCTGAACAACTGCTGGTGGCATTTGCTGCAGGGGCAGAGGAGAAGGCTATTTCAAAGCAAACCATTTCTAAGTGGATAGGCCATTGCATTCATTTCTGCTGTAAGCACCATGGCAGTTATGCAGGGCCTTATAGCTGGTCCTAATGCTATCTAAATTCCTCCTCCCATCCTTAGCTTTGGGAATCTATCCAAATGTGATGACTGCAGCAGTGAAACATGAAGAACATAGTACAGTTGTATACACTTATCATAAATGTAGGTGTTTGAGTGTATTTACTGTTGCAGTCTTGGTTACCCTCCCTCCAGCCCCCTGATGACTTTTGGCTATACCTCTTCTCTCCTTTACTATGCTTAAAAGTTTTTTGGTGTATTTACTTTTTTGTTGGAGGTATAGTCTTGTGTGTGTGTGTGTGTGTGTGTGTGTGTGTGTATATACATACACATATATATATAGATGTATGTATATGTCTATATATATAGATATATAGATATATAGATATATATATATAGATATGGGGGGCACCTGACATCTGGGGCAAGAAAAACTGATGTAATGGCGTCAGCTGCATGTTTTATACCCCTGACCACCTGACGTCACGGAAGATGAGACAGGAACCGACGCAGGACCCAAGGCTTTGGAAATCAGGCCAACTGAGGGCTACTGCAAGCAGATAACCCAAATGTGATGACTGCAACAGTGAGTACACTCGAACATCTACATTTATGATAAGTGTATACAACTGTACTTTCCTTCTCCTCAGCTAGGGGGGAAGGGTTCTGTTCAAGAATGCTTCGGACGCAGAAGAAAATTTGTGTAGACCATTTCTAGATCTTTCCTTTCCCTCCCTTTCCTTTCTAAATCACTTTGTGATAGTGGCTATGTTCCTTCACAGCTTGTTGCCTCTCATTACCCATTTGAGTTTTCTTTTGCCCTTTGATTTAAAAGATGCATATAATTATATTCTTACAGCTCCATATTTCAGACATTTCTTAAGGTTTTCTGGGTCTGGATCACATGATCAGTTCTCCACATTACTCTTTGGTCTATCCATAGCTCCAAGGGTTTTCACAAAGTGTCTGGCTCTTGTGATAGCCTATTGCATTCTGGAAGGTGTTAACATTCTTGCTTATCTTTGCAAAATCTTTTTCATAATGTCGGGAATCTTACTGGAGTGAAAGATTTCTACACAGGCTGGGATTCCAGAAGGACTTACTCTAGTCTTGTCTAACTCCATCTCACAGTATTCTTTTCTTGGGATGTCTTGTAGATGCCTCAGTTCAAAGAGCTTTTTTCCACAGGAGGAGAAAAAAAAGTGTTTAGATCTATTCCTTAGTTGTTCCTCTCAGACTACTGTCTCAGCAAGGGATTTCCTCAGAATTCTGGGTCTCATGGCCTCTGTGGTACTCGTAATACCTTTTACAAAACTCCACATGAGAAAAATCCTATGGTAGCTGAAATTTCTATGTTTCCAGTATTCGTGTACCCTGACGTTTCAGATTCCAGTTTTGGAATTTGTGAAAAGGGAGATTTTGTGGTGGAGACACCAAATTTTTCAAATTCCAGGTCTTCCATTCTCTCTCCTGTTCCAGCACAGTCAGTCACAAAAGACTGGTTGGGGAGCAGTGTCTATGGTAATAGAAGTGCAGGATCTTTGGGGGGAAAAAAAACAAAAGAAATGGTAACTCATACAAATGCTCTTGATTCTCTCAACCATCTATGGTCCCCAGGACCTCTTCCAAGTGTTTACAGACACCACAGTAATGTGGTACATAAACAAGCACAGGAAAACAAGATATTACCCTCTGTGCAGACTAGCCATGGTAGACTAGGATCTAGCTTTTCAGCGCAGTCTTACTTTTCAAGCATCTTGCATACCATTGGAGCAAAATTGTGTGGCAGACAAAATGAGCAGGACCCGGACAGACCTTCATAAATGTAAACTGAATCAGGAGGTCTCCCAGGAATTAATCCAAGAGTTTGAAACTCCTGAAGTACATGTATTTGCCTCTAGTCGCAACAATCAGTTGCCAAAATTCTACTCCAGGACTCCATTCAAGAAGGCCTGGAAGACAGATACCTTGTCTTTTCCTTAGACAGGAATGTTCTTGTATGCTTTTCTGCCCTCTCCACTAATGCCCAGGGTCATTCTGAAGAGTCAGCAGGACTCCCCAAAGATTATTGTGGCGATTCTGTTCTGGCTCAGACAACAGCAGTTCTCTCTTCTTTTGGAAATGGCCTGGAGAAATTAGCACAAGCTTCTGAACAGACTGGAATTACTCACACAGCACTGACGGGTGTTCGGTGTATCTTGACTGAGAACACCAACAGCTGACTGCCTGGATGATAGAATTTTTATATCTTTTTAGACACTTTTTTTTTTCTGGGGACTTGCAGCAAGTATTAACAAAGGCAAGAAAATCTGTTACTAGAAAATCGTAAATTAGTAAATGTTTAATGTTTTCTAGTTGTGCCAAGAAAAGAATGAGCACACGTTCTAGGCTTGTGTTTCTTTGGTTATGTAGTATCTGTGTGAGTTTCTGGCCTATGGCTGGTCTTGCTCCTCAGTAATTTGTCAACCATTTCAGTATGTCTGCTCATGGATTTCCCCCCCTTTAAGTGCAACCTCATGTGAAAATATTTTTGAAAGCAAATGGATCTGTGTCCATTCGGACTATTCCGGTTAACAAATGTAAAATAAATAAATAAAAATAAATGTTTCATAAAAGCCTTTCTTGGAAACTGGTGACTCGTACTTGTGATCTTAATTTTTGTGGTAGAAAACTAACTTTTGCTCCATTTGAAAAAGTTCATTTTTTAGCTGGGGGAAACTGTCTTCCTAATTGCTCTAAACTCTGCAAGAAGAGTATCTGAGTCATAAGCTCTCATGGTGGGTCAACCTTGTCTCATTTTCCACAAAAATATGGTTTATTTAAGAAATATTTTTTCATTTACATATAAAGTGGTATCCACGTTTATCTTAAGCCAACCTATCCATCATTGTTTTTTCCAGAACAAAAAAATGAGGGGAAAAAATAGACTCATAATTTTGGTATCTGTAGACAACTCGTGTACTGTCTTGACAGAGTCTTTGAGAACTTCTGATCAGTTCATTAATTATGAAAGTAAGAAAAAAATAAAAAAATAAAAGAGGACAACCTGTGTCAAAACAGACCATTTCAAAATGATTGTCTCATACTGTTACTTTTTGTTATATCCACCACAACAGTTCCAGGCTAGGTCAGAGCTCATTGTAATGGGGTCTTAGCTTCTGAGGCTTTTAGAAAGGGTTGTATTATAGAATTATTTTAGAAGCAGCAACTTGATCCTCCTTGCACACTTTTCCAAAGCACTGTAAATAGGATTCCTTCTCCAGATCCTATGGCAAACTGTGCTAGGACCATTCCCCAGGGGCTTCTGGACCCTCATCTTTCCCTCCTCCCTGTCATATTAAGCTGTAGTAATCTACCAATGTAGCTTATGCTACTGTGGCAGTTATCCTTATGAAGAAAACAATACAGTTGTGTAAGCAAGCTGACAGTAGTAGATGTTCAAATGATCACTGCTGCAGTAGCTACTGTCTCCTTCCAACCCTCTTAATCTTGCATGTTTCTTATGCCATGGTGTGGACTTGCCTAGCATTGTCCTGTTAGGGCTTTAGCCTTGCTGTCTCTCTTTTGGCATGAAAGCTCTGAAGGGCTTGTTGCCCAAACCTCACTTTGTCAGCTCAGCTTCAGCCGACTGATGGTATTGGGTGCATTGAAAGTGCCCTGAAAACTTTGAAAGCTGGTCATCTGTCATATTCTTGGCAGGATGTAATCGCCATAGCTTAGGTTACTGTAGTAATGATCATTTGAACATCTACTGTTATGGTACGTTTGTTTACACAACTGTACTGTCCAAATTGCTGTCTCGTGCTATTACCTTTGGTTATAACATGAGAACAAAGCAATTCCAGGCAGGGTCAAGGCGAATTTTGCCAGGGCTTTGGCTTCATCTTTTGCGTTTTGGAAAGGATTGGATTGTAGAAGTATTCTAAAAATAGCAACTTGGTCCTCTAGAAATAGCAACTTGGTTCTCTGTAGATACCTTTACAAAGCACTACAAGCTAGATTCCTTCTCCATGCCTTGGACAGGCTTTCCTTGGACCATTCTCCAAGGACTCCTGCACCCTCATCCTTCCTCCTCCCAGTCAGTATAAGCAGTGGTAATTTACCCATATAACTAGGGCTACTACAGCAGTGATCAGTCTTCATTGTGATGAACATAGTACAGCTGTATAAACTTAACTTTAGCAGTAAACATTCGAATGAACACTGCTGTAGTAACCGCTTGCATCCTGCATCCCTCTTATTTTTTGTATGTTTTTGTTGCCATGGCGAGGACATATATTATATATTTTCCCAGTATTGACCTTTTCAGATGCCCTGAAAGCTTTTGAAGCTGGTCAGCTGTTATATTCTTGGCAGTATGTAAGCCATGTATGTTAGGCTACTGAAGCAGAGATCATGCAAACATTTACTGTTATGGTAAGTGTACTTGTACAATTGTAATTTGTGAGTCTTTGCCTCATGCTATTACTTTTTGTTATGCCCACCACAACAAGGCAGTTCCAGGAAGGCTCAAGGCTCATTCTGCCAAGGACATTGGTTTCATCATTGGCTTTTTGAAAAGGGTTAGATTCTAGAAGTATTCTAGAAGCAGCAGCTTGGTCAAGGTCTAGCACTGGCTTTGCTAAGGCTATTTGCCAGGGACTCCTGGACCCTTTATCCTTCCTTCTTCCAGTGTAAGATATGTTAGTCTACTCGTATAGCTAAGGCTATTGCAACAGTGAGGAATATAATGAACATAAGTACAGTTGTGCAAGTAAACTTACCATAACAATGTATGTTGAAATGATCACTGCTGTACTAGTCACTCTCTTCCTCCAGCCTTATTTTTGTGTATTGTTTGTTGTCAGGGTGAGGACATGCATGATTATTTTCTTACATTTATCTTTTCAGAACCCTAGTGCCCCTTGCCCCTCGCTGTTAACATGAAACCTCTGAAGGGCTTTGTAGCTAAACCACCCTTTTTTTTTTTTCCAGCTGAACTCAAGCTGACTGACAGTTTGGGTGCATGGAATGTGCCATTGAAGATCTTGAAGCTGGCCAGCTTTTATATACACATAGCTAAGGCTACTTGCAGCAGATGTCCTAGCTGTTGTATCTTTCCAGCCAAAGCAATTTTTGGAAAGTCGTAAAGGAAATAGATTGTTTCAAAAACAGTCAAAGGAGTTCTTCCCCAAAAAATGTGTGATCATTACTTCACATCAGTTCAAGGTAGCTATGCACATGCATTGAAAAATAAGCCATCAAATAACTTTATCAACTTTACCTACCTCTATCCAACTTTACCCCTAGCCATGCAAATTCTCCTTACACTCATTTTAATTTAGAGAAATTGGCACATAAACTGTTCATTTACTGGTTTAAAGACTGGAACAGAAACTCAACGTAATTGCCACAGTCAGTATCCAGCTTTTCTCCAAATGACTGGATGCACCCTTTCCAAACATATCACTCATGTCTCTCACTAACTTTATTCCCTAAATAATTTAAACACTAATTATCCCCCTCCATGAAGCTTTTTCCTCCTACTTCACTACAAGATTTTTGAACAGTCTTAATTCTGTGCCCCATAACTTACATATTTGAAAAGATTGTTTACACAGTTTCTTGAGTGCATATAAAAATGTGGATTCTCAGTGTGGATTTCATAACTGCCACCGCAACTAAACACTTATCTACTTATCTGTACAGTCACAGATAAAATTTACTAAGCCATAGAAAGAAAAGAACATAGTAACTGAAGCAGTTTTTATTGCTGTAACAGGAGTCTTTGGAAGTGTTAACCAGTTGATTCTTTTAAGCAAATTTTCACTGGGCTTTACCCAGACTGACTTCTTTTACTTCTAGAACTACTTCAGCAGTAGGACCGTTAATGTTCAGTGCATCAGTTTAGTTACAAATGTACTAATTTACCTCTGCGGTACCTCAAGGAGCTGTGCTAGGATGTATTCCTCTCTTTCCATAAATGGCATTATCTCAGATATCATCCCAAAGTAATATCACTCTTTCGACAGTATTATCCTACATACCACTGGATCTAGTTATTATACTGTCCAGAAACAACTCCACTCTGAATTTCCAAAGTGTTATCAGTAGCTCTCCAAAAAATTCCCTACTTCAAAACAATTTTAAAGCTGTAGTAATGATGTTTGATACCCAACAAAAAAATGTTAACCTGTAACCATTCTGGCCCCTGACTACTTTAAAAATTACTTAAGTGAAAAATTGTAAGTACCTTGGCCTCTGTTTGCATCCTTCTCTGACATTCAAAGACCTCCCAGCAAAACTGCTACAAACGTAAGTAAGCCTTGTAGTGCAGCACATGCCATGGCTCACTATTATATTCCCCAAGCTCAGAGTACACTGAAAATGTCTTTGTCCATGCACTGTAACATGCCCAACCTATAATTACCCTCCAGTCCTTTCAAAATATCCACATTATTGAAACTGTAGATAATAAAATCTGAAGATTTATTAATCTCTCACCCAGACTTAAACACCCTTGCAGTACCCTTCGAAATTCCTACTGTTTACTTGTTACTGTACTCCATCTACCATTGCCATTAAACTTTTTAAATTGTAACGAATATCCCACCTAAAGGAACTAACTCTCTCTAAAATTCATACCTTTACCTGTAAAGAATGCAGGATGACAATACTGTCTCATTTTATAGATCTCTCTAATCCTAACAGTAATTTATTTCTTCATTCATTCATTCATTGTTGTCTGGGTAAGTGAAATGGTCCAGGGACCCTTTTGACAAGCTGTGTAATTGTGCAAGACCTTGCAGAGATAACAGTAAAGCAAGTATTACAAAGATAACTGTGAAATGCCGTAATAAAATTAGTTCATGTTCTACCAGAAATTATCTGTGAAAGAAAGACCAACAAAGGCAGAAAGTAATGGTGCCTCACTGATGGTCTTTACCATTCATTTCCTATTCATATCCATTTCTTACTTATGCATAGGACTAATTCAGCCTAACATGCTTGTACTAAGATGTATCCGAGATGTATACAGTCATTAATAGTCCCATCATAACGCTCAGTCATTTGTCTTTTCATGATCCATAAGTCAGAGGGATGATTTGCTCAGTTAAGGGACATCTTGTGATCACGCATTAGCCCGGATGTTAAGAAGTGTCGAAATTGAGTCAGTGAAGAGTTAGAGACATTGTTAGGATGGAAGGATCTTAAGTAGGGATCTTACCTTCATACCTACCAGTCATTCGGTTCAAATTCACTGGTGCTGTTCCTATTTGCATATTTATAAAAATTGAAAAGCATTCTGTGAGTAGTTCTAGTATTTTAAATGAGTAGCTGAGTAACTGATTGATTGCCACTGTAAGTTAACACACGTGGGATAGATGTAGTGGAAGAGAACTTGCTTTTATCCAGGAGATGAGGGCCTTTGTAAGAGTCACTTATGTTCATAGGTTCATAGGTTAGTACTAGGCTAACTGCCCTTGTGAGCCATTTTAAGCCTAGCCAATTATCCCCAGTGAGATTCAAACCCTGTACCTTGTGTTTGTAAGGCAAACACCTTAACCATTAGGCCACCCTCTATGTTTTGCACAAGATTTTTCTATAAAAGTTGTATTTCTGACTTCTATGGGTAGGTTGTTCAGTTTGATAGGGATGTTCTGCGGAAACCTTTCTCCACAGCTAAGAGCCCAAAGGGAGGTCTCTGTAGGGTCACTGTCTTATTTCCCTTGCTACTGAGCAAGTAGAAGTGTTTAACTTAACTTGTTTCCAAGAGGTGGACAAAAGCTACTACTTGCAGTTTTAACAGAGAGGATATTTGAAAGCTGGAATGAGCTCTTATTAGAAACAATTTGACTTCGGCATTCTATAAGGTTATGCAGCAATGTTCTAGTTATGGGAACAGGTTGATGAATATAGATATAGTGTTAACTGTCTAAATGTTGATGGTGGTGGTGGGGTGGTGGACTAGTGGAGTGAGAATAATGGGAAGGCAATACTCGGGTCTAGACTTGAAGACATTCTTAGCCACAGCCTGCCTGGTCTCCTTTGCAGTGTGATTGGAAATAGAGTAGGAGGCTTTGAATTGTTGTTTTTGAAACATGGGAGGTGGTGTGTCTGTGTGTGTGTGTTGAATGTCAGAAGATATAAGATAAGGCCAGGGTATTCAACAAATGAGGAGATGTTCTTCATTCCACATTGCTGCAGTCCTAACAATTGGGTAGTCCGCTGTCCAGTCGGCCCGAATACCAAAGTATATGGCTGACGTCGGTCACGGCGCATTAGACTGACGTCAGTACGTCAGGGTACTAATGCGCATGACCGACGTCATATCCTCAGTCTTTTTTGCCGCATGGTCCGATGCAGAAGCAATTTTGCGAGTGCAGGTTGGCGTTCTGAAAATTTCTGAAGTCAGAGTTTCAGACCGAATCAAAGTTGGCTAAGTACCCCGTTGGGGAATATTTTGATTTTTTCTTGCCTCAGTATTTAACCGGATGTCAGAAAAAGTGAATAACTGTATTTCTTGTGGGAAACAGATACCTCATAGGGATTACCATACTTTGTGTATACCTTGTTTAGGGCCTGAGCACGACGTTGTTGGATGCCGCTCTTGTGCTAGATTTAACAAACGCACGATTAAGAGAAGGTTAGACTGTGCCAGGTTAGTGTTTGGGAAGCGTTGTAACTATAAAATGCCGTCGGATGTTCCGGCCAGCTTCGCTAAAAAACGCAAGGACAAAACAGCAAAGCCTAGAGGGGAAGAACCGACAGTCCCGGACGTCGGTTCTTTAGAGGGCTTAGTGGAGCCGGAGGTTTTGCCAAGTGTTTCTTTGGAGTCTCAGGGAGAGACTTTACCGTTACAGGATGTTTCCTCTCAGGAAGTAGGCCAGGCTGAGGGGGCTTCTCAGGTGGCTGTTCTTCCCTCACTTCCTAAGGTGGTTAGGGCCTCCCTTCTGTTTCCAAGGCTTCTTTAAGGGGCAGGCCAAGTTTTGCTTCAGTGGGGGTTTCTCCTAGTGCTTCAGGGTCTTTGCCTAAAAAACATATGCTTAAAATGGCAGAGGATTTGATTACTATGATAAGGGGTTCTATGCCCCCTCCTGATAAGAGGCCTAGGGTGGAACCTGAGCTTGAGAGTTTTGAGCAATCCTCGGAGGCTTCTGAGTCTTCGGCTGAAGACTTGCAGGAGTTCCCTCCTTATTCTGATTCTGATGTGGATGATTCTACTCCTTCAGCTTCTCCTCCTGAGGATTTTTCATTTTCAGAGACTTTGCATTCCATGATGGAGCATTTTAAATGGGAAGGCCAAGATTTCTCTGATTCCAGGAAAAGGCTTAGGGAGTTCTTGTTTTTACCCCAGCATAGGCCTTTAGCTATACCTCCTGTTCTGAATGTGGTGGAAGATGTTTTTGCAGAGGCTTCTCTGAATCCTGATTCTTTGCCTCCTGCCCCAGTTAAACCGGATAGGTATTATAGGGTGCCTGAAGCTCATAAGTATCTTTTTAAGAGTCCTAGGGCAGACCCGGAAACTGTCTCTCAGGGGCCTAAAGGTGTAAAAGCCTCAGTTGTTAAAAATCCTGTCCCTCCTGATAAAGAGGCAAGGGCTTTGGATAATTGGGGAAAGAAAGTGTATACTTCTTCCACTTTAGCCATGAGGGCGTTGAATTGTCAGTTCCACATGGTAAAATATCAGAATTATCTTCTCTCACAGTTGAAATCTAAGGTGGATGCTCTGGCGGAAGGTATTGACTGTAAAGAGTTGCAGGATTTAGTTCATGTGTCTGAACAGGTGGGTAAACATTCCTTGCAATGTGGTTTTGATGCTGTACAGGCCTCCTCCAGGGTGGCTGCCACTGGTTCTGTTCTTCGTAGGCACGCCTGGTTGAGAGATCAGAATTTAGCTGAGCATGTTAAGACAAGGATTTTGGATGCTCCTTTGCAATCTGATGTGTTGTTTGGTTCGCCTGTGGAAGCAGTTTTGAAGAAAATGGAGGACAAGGCTAAGTCTATGCAAACTGTTAAAGATTTTTTGCAGGTACAGCCTCCGAAGTTTAGTAGAAATTGGCCTGCTAAGGGTTGGGCTTATCCTGCTTATGATTCCCAGTCTAGGGGTAGGTCTAGACGTGGCAGGGGCAGAGCTCAGGGTTCTTTTAGGCCTAGGACAGGGAGTTCCCCTGCTCAGACTTCTGGTGAGGGCAGGGGTCAGTCCTTTCGTAAGCAGACCCAATGACCTGCCTTTTCAGCTGCCAGTTCATTCTCGCCTGGCAGCACCGTTGGGAGGAAGGCTGTCTCTTTTCAAAGAAAATTGGGATTTAATTACCCAAGACAGATGGGTTCTGGATATCATTCACCACGGTTACAGGTTTTATTTCCATACCTTGCCTCCTTTCAAAGGCATGCCAGACATTCCTCCTCTACAAAGACAAGAGGCGCACAAGCAAATTTCTCTGTTACTCCAAATAGGGGCCATTCAGCCAGTTCCTGTGTCAGAAAGGGGCCTAGGATTTTATTCTCGCCTGTTCCTAGTACCGAAGAAGGGGAACACGTGGAGACCAATTTTGGATTTATCTATCCTCAACACTTATCTGGACATTCCCAAGTTCAAAATGTTGACGTTACAACAGCTTTTACCTCTACTGGGCAAAGATCACTGGATGGTAACTTTAGATCTCAAGG
Source organism: Protopterus annectens (assembly GCF_019279795.1). Taxonomy (NCBI): domain Eukaryota; kingdom Metazoa; phylum Chordata; order Ceratodontiformes; family Protopteridae; genus Protopterus; species Protopterus annectens. The sequence continues at coordinate 967,846,908 of NC_056744.1, forward strand.
AAGCTTACCTTCATGTGCCTATAAGATTAAGTTGCAGAAAGTATCTGCGTTTTCGAGCTGGAAGTTCTCATTATCAGTTCTCTGCATTGCCCTTCGGCTTATCTACTGTGCCCAGAGTATTCACAAAGGTTCTGGCTCCAGTGATAGCTTACTTCAGGCTAAAAGGGATTCAAATCTACCCTTACTTGGACGATTGCCTGATTCTGGCTCAAGAAAAGGAAGACCTTCTACAACATCTGGAATATGTCATAGCAGTGCTAAGATGCCTAGGGTATTCTGTGAACGAAATAAAGTCCAGTCTAGTACCCTCTCAAGACATGTGCTTTCTGGGTGTGAGACTGAATACAGCAGCCCAGATGGCCTTTTTAACCCCGGACAAACAAAAGAATCTTTCCAGTTACTTCCATCAGCTATCTCTTCAGTCCGGGCTGACTGCAAGGACAGTCCTTCAAGCCTTAGGGTTCATGGCATCTTGTATTCTGGTGCTTCCCAATGCCAAACTGCATATGAGGAAGCTACAATGGTATCTCAAAATGTATGGACACAGCACTGCCAGGATTTGGACACTGTCATTCAAATAATACCTTGCATTCAAAAGGAATTTTTGTGGTGGGCTCAGGAATGTCACCTAAACAAGGGACTCTCTGTGACCCGCCAGAGGCGAGTCAGATTCTAACGACAGATGCCTCAGACATTGCTTGGGGAGCTCATCTAAATGGAAAGTGGATACAAGACAAGTGGCCTGCCAGACTACAGCATCTACATATCAACATGAAAGAGATGTTAGCAGTCCAGTTTGCATTAATGGCTTTCAAGGAGTTACTTCTTCCAGGGCAGGTGTTGATTCTAACAGACAACACAACTGTCATGTGGTACATCAACAAACAAGGGGAACACATTCTTACCCATTGTGCAGGCAAGCAATGATTTTATGGGAGACTGCGCTCAGCTTGCAACTAACTCTTCAGGCAAGGTTTCTGCCGAGCACAGAACTCCTTAGCAGATGTGTTAAGCAGACAAATCATGGATCCCCACGAGTGGAAACTGGATCTTCATGTATTTCAAAATTGACAGTGTCATGGGGAACTCCAGACATAGATCTGTTCGCTTCTCCACTAAACCACCAGCTGCCAAAGTTTTGCACGAAGGAATTTCATCACACAGCTTGGAAAGTGGATGCTCTTTCTTTCAGTTGGAAAAATCTTCATGTGTATGCTTTTCCACCTCTGCCTCTTCTCCCAAAGGTGCTTCTAAAGGTCAGACAAGACAAGCCAAGGATGATTTTAATAGCTCCAGATTGGCCTCGGCAGCACTGGTACCCATTACTGAGGAGTCTGGTAAGGAAGCCTCCATGGCCTTTACCCTTGATTCCACACCTATTGTCTCAGAGGGACGGTCATCTGCTCAATGTCAAGCTTCAAACTCTTCATCTAACAGCCTGGCATATTCTGTTTTGAACGGCAGCAGGTCTCAACTTCCTCAGCAAGTTTTAAATGTGATTATGGAAGCCAGGAGACCTAGTACAAGGAAAGTGTACGCAGAAAAATGGAAGAGATTTTTGTTTTGGAGTGCAGCAAACAATTTGGAGATTTCCGAGCCTAATTTGAGTGTGGCTCTTCAATATCTTACTGAGTTATTGGACAAAGGTTTGTCTTTCTCTTCCATTAAGATTCATGCTGCAGCAATATCAGCTCACTATGATTGTGACCCACCATTGTTTTCACATCCTTTGTTCAAGCAATTTCTTAGAGGGGCAAAGAATATAAGACCCCCAATGAGCTCCTACTCCTGCTTGGGATCTCAATTTTGTGTTGGAGAAACTTACTCTACAACCTTTTGAGCCTGCGGCTACTGCTGAACTGAAATACTTGTCATGGAAGACTGCTTTTTGTTGGCCATTACTTCTGCAAGAAGGGTTTCTGAGTTACAGGCCCTTATGGCGGTTGAGCCTTTTTTGATTTTTCATAAGGATAGGGTATCATTACGTACTAATCCTTCCTTTATGCTAAGGTGGTTTCTAGTGTGGCTTTAAACCAAACTATTCATTTGCCTACTTTCTATGCAGATCCCCAAAATAAAGGGGAAAAGATTTTGCACACTTTAGATGTACACAGGCAATTGCGTTATTATTTAAGCAGGACTAAGGATTTTAGGCAGTCTCAGCAGTTGTTTGTTTCTTTTGCTTTGAGTTCTCAGGGCAAGCCTGTATCAAAACAAACTATTTCTAGGTGGATTGGGTTTTGCATTGCATTTTGTTATTCCCATCATGGCAAAGAGATTCCAGCTGGGATTAGGCCTCATTCCACTAGAGCTACTGCCACTTCAACAGCATTTCTAAGGGGGGTGGCAACTAAGGATATTTTGGAGGCAGCTACTTGGAGTTCAGTGCATACTTTCTCTAAGCATTACCACCTTCCTCTCTACTCTAAGTCTAGGGCTGGTTTTGCCACAGCTATTTTGCAAGGCATGTTATCAGCTCCTGCTTCCTTATGATTTGCCAGCCTCCCTTACCTCTGCTTTGGGATTCTACCCAATTGTTAGGACTGCAGCAATGTGGAATGAAGAACATAGTACAGTTTTGTACCTACCATAAATGTAGATGTTCGAGGATCCACATTGCTGCAGTCCAATTTACCCTCCCTCCTTCCCTCTGTGTTTAGGGGTGGTTGTGTAGGTGAGATTATATTCTGGTACCTTTGTATATATTGTATATATTTTTGGTGCAGGTATGTTTGGTGTGTTTTGGTTTTGGCCTTGTCTTTTTAGGGTCTTCTGACATCTGGGGCAAGAAAAGACTGAGGATATGACGTCGGTCATGCGCATTAGTACCCTGACGTACTGACGTCAGTCTAATGCGCCGTGACCGACGTCAGCCATATACTTTGGTATTCGGGCCGACTGGACAGCGGACTACCCAATTGTTAGGACTGCAGCAATGTGGATCCTCGAACATCTACATTTATTGTAGGTACAAAACTGTACTATTCTCGGAATGCCCCTGCTAACTGATGCGATCTCCCTGCATAAGTCAGAAAATGGGTAATGGACTGATTATATCATCTTTAGAAATAAACTTCTTAAAAGCCTAAATGACACTTACAAATGTAACTGTTGCAGAAGCACATGGTAATTTCCTCCTCCTATCAACCACTCAACTTACTACAACAAATACATAATCACTTAGGTGGAAAATAAGTATGTTGGTCTCTGTCTGGTTCTTTACCTGATATTCAAACTTCGTATTACGAAAACTGCTACAAAAGCAAATGAGCAACTTTGTGCAAAATATATGTGATATTTGGACTTGCCTTGTAGTTATGATCATGCATTGTGTACCTGAATGCACCTTGGCTATATAGATTTGTATGTAAATAGTAAACAGCGGTTCCTCTAAAACCTGAATCTCTAATGTTGTACTGTACTTCAAATAATTACACTTTCCATGACTGTGAATGATGTCTCAATTAACTTACTTGGTATCCTGCTATGTAAACATTGTTCTGTGTCTGTATTGTGCGATTCTACCTGTTACTAAAAACTGTTGCTGTTTAACTGCATATTTGGAGCCATGAGATTTTTTTTTTTTTTGCCATTGTACGCTTTATACACCTTGTGCCAGATTTTGGCTGAAAAAGGTCCATGGACTATCAAAGTAATACATTTTTTAAATGGCTTATTTGGTTAGTGCCAATGTGTGCTGTTAGATTCTTTAAAGAAATGTGATAGTTGGATTGCACTGTAGTTGGGGTATTGACCCTTTTTATTTTCCTGCTTGTAGATCTTGCTAGGGGAAAGTGGAAATCAAGGCTGGAGCTCCAGCACAAATAAATACAGCAAACTGGACAGAGAACTGCAACAGGCCAATTCACATTTCATTGAGGACCAGAACATGCAACAGCAGGTAGGTGCTTTGAAAATAACATTTTGGTTGCTCAGGAGTGAACTTTACTTCTGTGTCAAATCATGTTGACTTCCTTTTGATATTGTAGTTGGCATGTCCACTGAATTGCCTTGTTTTAGAAGTTGAAACAAATTTTAAAGCTAAGGTAGTGGGCGTTTATTTTTGTGTAGTTTAGAGTTGTTGTTGTGTCATTTGGCTTTTCCCTGTTAGGGGTCGCCACAGCGGAGCTCCGGTCTGCTAATGATTGGCAGTAGATTTTTGCGTGCCGAGTTGCCGGCCCTGACGCACAACCTTCAACGAAGGTACTCCCATTTTATGGGTACTAAATAGGCTATTGATCTGTAAGGATCTTAAGAAGCCTACTTTTACAATTCCCATGGTAGTTTTAAGCCCTTGTATTTTGCATATGAGTAACCTAGAACTGAACAGAATATGAGAAATACTTAATTGTATGTGAAGTGAAACGTGGTTCCATAGAGGTGATACACTCTGCGATGCACACCTATACCTCCAACATGTTGTATGTATTTTGCAAAACCGATTGAGATCTCTTTAGCAGGTGTTTACAATGGCTTACTATTAAAATCCCGACGTAGCATTGTACGCCTATGAACTATTGAACTACAGATGTCCGAATAGCTCATATGTGTGCAAGATACATAATCGAACGATATATTTGTGAATGTACTGTGCATTTGCAAATGTGACCGTTCAAAGGGATATACAGGGGTTGTGGTACAGTGTGGGTAGGGAAATGCATCCCTTTCCTCACTGTAGTGCAATCTCTGAGTTGGAATATATAGTTAGGGGGTGGGGGGGGCCCCCTCTGCATAAACGGGATTGTAGCTGTAGTAGTTAGGGAGTTACGGCAAGGGTGGCATTGCTGTTGATTGCCGTAAAATGTATTCTTCATTTTCGCCATTTACAGCTGATTTTCTATGTTAGGACTATTCGGGTAAATGTACTTTCGGTCTCCTAGTTCGCAGATTAGTACTTGTTTTATCCTTCGATATTCTAATAGTAAACCGTTTACAGTACTAATGGAGTAGACAACAATAGGACAATGTAGCATGTAGTAATATACAGTAGCATATGGAGTCAGTTCAGTAATTGTGCTGACGAGTGCACGTCTGCTTAGAGTTTTTAAAGACTGCCTGCAGTACATTTCTGACACATTTGTATTTCTACTGGAAGCATTAATGTAGTAGCATTTTTTTTTTCAGACAAGGTCCTCACTCGTCTATATGTGTGAATAGTGTGTCCTTAGCTTCTTTCTTCTGTAATGGCATTTTTTGCTTTTTTTCTGCTTTGTAGCTGTCTGTATTACAGCATAAAATTTAATTCAGTAGAAGGAAGCAGATGGCCTAGCGCATCTTTTTGCAGATGCTGCTAACTCCCCCCCCCCCCCCCCCCCCAGATTTGCTAAATTTCTGTCCAACCTTTTTTGATTCCCATTTTACTGTGCATTGAGGTGGAGAATTCCATTGCATCACTAATTTGCCCCATACAATAATTCCTTCTCATTCCTGACTTGATACTACTGCCTTCATTTGGCATTTTATAACCCCTCCACTTTTCTCTTCTATGTGGTGAGCACCACCATAATTATTCTCCCTTTTCTGTTTGTGGCATATACTTTTATCTCCTGTCATTTCTTTGCTATGCATTATTATATTATTTGAACGTGTTTCTATGAAAATTATTCTTAATTACACCTGTGTTAATGCAGTAAGCTGTTCCTGCCCACCCCCACCCAAATGTACATACTGTAGACCATGAATCCCATATTATACTGTTGGTTCTGTCAGATTATTTTGTGGTCCAGTCACCCATTCAGTAAAGATGTGTTCCCTTTAGTATCCCTGGATATATTTATAGGGGTAAAACAATAGGACAGTTGTGCATGTAACCACTGCACAATTTGTAATTGTTTTAAATAAACTAGGTTGTATCTTACACAGGATAAAACAGCTGGCCAGCTCCAAAGATCCCAAGCCCTCCAGAGCTTTCCTGCTACTGAATAGTGTTCATCTTGTGAACATTCAAGGATCAATGGTCAGCTGACACTTCCATTGCTGGGCATATACGTTTCCATCAAGGGAAAAGACCTGCCATACTTATTTTCCATGACATGAACTCTTCTTGCAAAATGTTCATGTTAATCTCAGAAAAATGTTTTGACTGACGTGATTTTTAGTTATTTTTAAACAACAAGGTTATGCTTTACTCTTGTGGAAAAAATTGTTAAAACTAATCTACTTTTTCTGATGTAAAAGTTGTTATACTTTTTGGTGGTGGGATAGTGTTTAAAGTGCTTTTTACTGTGTGTTTTGGTAGAAAAAGTAATTTTTTTGCTATTTACCTGTTTTACTGACTTGCTGCCAGGCTTCCATGGGAATCGGGCTTCTTTTTCTGCTTAATCATGGAACAACCAACCAGTTCCTTGATTCTTTCTTTTTTCAATCGCAAAAAATAAAATTTAATATTTAGTCTTTCGCACTATGGCAAGCTGCTGAAATGCCTCGCCTGCAGATGAGTGACTATGCTGTGGCCATTTCTAGTTCCTCAGACAATTCATCTGTTTTCTTGGCTCCCTCTGCTGTAGTCCCTACAGCCACTGTAGATTGAGGGATTAGATATCTCCTGCAGCTGTTTGAGTGTCCTTGGTGGGCTAAGGAGAACCACTCTGTCCCGGGAGACAGGGCTGGGAGTAAATACCCTGCTGCCTAGCCAGACTGCAAGGTTTTTCATGGAAAAAGCTTGTCTCCAAAAAATTCCTGTAAAAAAAATTGCTTAGATATACATCTTCTCCTGACTCGGTAACTTTGGGCAGGATTGATTTATTGGGCTTAGCTCTGGGTTTACCTCAGGCTCTTGACCCACTTTAGCTGCTTCTAGTATATGAAAAACTGGTTATTTTCTGAGGAAGTTTCAAGTTCTGAACCACAAAGTGATTGTGAAAAGACAGATTTATTTTGTCTCCTCAGGTTTCTGATTTAGATTTTGAGGAGAGAGTGCCTTCTGAAGATCATTTGATGTATTCTGTTTCTCTGAAACTATTTTCAGAATTAATAGTTTGTTTTAGTGGGAGCATAATGACATTCCACTTTATCTAAGTGTTATGGTTTGTGAAAGGAGTGTGTAGATGGACAAGTGTTTAGAACAAGAACACTGATCCATCTACCTACTTAACTGAATAAGCTACTTGAAACTTCAACAAGATGTTTTTATTCATCCCACAGGGAGGGCTTCAGAGAGAGTCTCCTTGATCTGCTAGCTAAAGTGATTTTTATCTGTATTAATGCTTTGTACTCTGTTTCATGTAGTGAATATTGCAGAAACATTAAAAATAAAAAATAAAAATGCATATTTAAGTAAATATACAGTATAATGAAATTCAGAATTATACATGTGAAAAAGTTTAATTGACTGAAATTTAGTTACTTTGTGGTAATAGAACTTCAGCAAAAACAAAACTAAGTAAAATTTAATAAGTTGATACAAGTAGTAATTTTCCTGTGGTAAAAGAGTATGACAAACATACGTGCAGGTTAGCATAGTGCTTTTAGTGAAGTAGACATACATTGAAGTAAAAGAGAATGATGTGGATGCAAATGGATGTAAAACAAAAGGTAAGTGTGTGAGTATGTGTGTTTAGTGGGGGAGTAAAACGGTATGTCCAGATGTGTTTCACCTGTGGGTTATCCCTGCTGTGGTAGCCCTTGGCTGGCCCGAATACCAAAGTCAATGTTTTTCTGCATCTGCTGCTGTCGCTTGTGACTGACATCAGGTTGTCAGTGCTATAAAGAAAGCCAGCTGACGTCATTACCCTAGTCTTTCTTGCCGTGGAGCCCATAGCTGAAGCAGTTCGCAGTTGTGCCGGTCGGTTGCTGCCGGAGCTCAAATTACAGCAGAAAACGTCTAAACCTAAGTACCCCATTGGGGATCCTTTTTTCTTGCACTAACCGATGTCCGAAAAAGTTAACAATTGTCTCGCTTGTGGAAAGCAGATCCCTCACCGAGACTTCCATAAATACTGCATCACTTGTTTAGGCCCAGACCATGATGTCCCCCGTTGCTGGTTCTGTGCCCTCTTTAACGCAAGAACCATTTGTCGGCGAGCTCTTATTGTAGACCGGTATTTTCATCTTCCATCTTCACATTCCGAAATGGCATCTGTCAGCCAACAATCCGTAGACATTCTGAAAAGTTGTAGAGATAAAAACAGAGACAGACCACACAAGGCCAAGTCTTCCGACGATGCTACCTCTAAGCAAGGTCATCAGTTCTCCGCAATGCAGTGAGGTGCTTTTGCAGCCCCTGATGCCAGATACGATATCTACACAGGCCTCTGCCGAGACCCTTTCGGAGTCCAGTATGCTGCAGAAAGCTTCTTTGTCTTCCGAGCCTTTGGTTGCCTCTGCCTCGGATGAGTCCGAAGGCGCAACGCAGGCACCGGCTTCCGAGGATGCCTTTCGCACTACCGATTCTAGACAAAAAAAGTCTTCTCATCCGACTACCATTTCTCTCGGACCGATGGATACTCTTAGGCCTAGAAGCCAAGCCACTCCTAGAAAATCTACCTCTAGTCACTATCTTACTCTGCTCCACCACCCCAAGCCGAAATGCTTAAGATGGCGGAGGATCTTATCTCCCTTATTAGGGGTAGTCAGGCTACAACTTCTAAAAGGAAAAGACACCCTTCTCCTGAAATTATGATGGAGCAGGATTCTGAGGAATCTGGTTATTCAGATTTTGAAGAGGAACAGCAACCTCTTACTGCTTATTTGGATTCAGATACAGAGGAATCCATTCCTTCTGCCTCCCCACCAGAATACCTTTCCTTTGGGGAAACCCTTCACACGCTCAGGGAACATTTCCACTGGGAATCTCAGGACTTCCCTCATTCTGAGAAAAGACTAAGAGTTTCTAGACTTGCCCCATCCCAGACCCCTAACGATCCCCCCTATCTTAGAAGTGGTGGATGATGTTTTCCATGAATCCAGCTTAGCCCCTGATGCCCTCCCACCTGCTCCCAGTAAACCTGACAGGTATTAGAGTACCGGATTCTCACAAATACCTGTACAGAAATCCTGCTGCAGACCCGGAGGTCATCACATAGGGACTTAAAGGAGCTAAGGCTAGTTCTGCAAAAATTCCTATTCCTTTTGACAAGGATTCCAGAGCTCTGGACAGATTTAGTAAAAAAGTATACATCTCTGCAACCTTAGCTATCGGAGCACTCAACTGTCATTTCCATATGTTAAAATGTCAACAACACACTTTGGAACTATTAAAGCAAAAGATTTCTACCTTTCCTGACTGTGCCAATTTGAAAGACATAGCAGATTTACTGCACTCTACTTGTCAAGTGGTCAAACACTCATTGCACTGTTGATATGATGCCCTAGAAGCCTCAAGCAGGGCCAGCAGTGTCAGGATCTGTCTTTAGGAGACATGCATGGTTGAAGGAACAACCTCTCCCTGATCATGCCAAGTCTGAATTAATTGACGCACCCTTGGACAAGGACTGCTTGTTTGGAGTAAAAGCAGAAGAGGTGCTTAAAAAGATGGAAGACGAAGCAAAATCTGTGCAAACAGTAAAAGATGCCTTTCAGTTTCAACCTACTAGCTACAGCAGGGATTTTCCCTCTAAGCGCTGGTCCTTTCCTGCACCTAGCAGACGGGGGCAAGGTAAAGCCCCGCAGGGACTAACCACCCAGGCCCCTATCCCAGGGACAGCAAAGAACCAAACAGTGGACCTCTTCTGCCCCAAAGGCAGGGAGTTCTAAGCCATCCTTCTATGGCGAAAACTCTCAATGACTCCCTGTCCCCCCTCTGCCCTTCTTTCACTCACCAAAAGCTAGGAGGAAGGCTCTCCCTCTGCAAAGAAAATTGGCTTTCTGTAACAAAGGATCAATGGGTCTTAAAGATGATTTTTCAAGGATACAGATTCTCTTTCAACGAACTCCCAATCCCAAGAGGGTACCCAAACTTGCCTCCAAGTCAGTGGGCTGAGGCATTGAAACATATCCAAACTCTCAAATCCTAGGGGGCAGTAGAACCTGTTCCCGCAGATCAAATAAGCAAAAAGGCTTTTATTCCAGACTATTCCTTGCTCCCAGAAAAGAGGGCACTTGGCGCCCCATTCTGGATCTATCCATTCTGAACACCTCACTGGTGGTCCCCGAATTTAAAATGCTAACTTTGCAGCAGCTGATATGCTGACAAAAAATGCCTGGTTAGTGACCCTAGACCTAAAAGATGCCTACCTCCACATCCCCATAAGGGAATCCTGCAGGAAATTCCTGCGCTTCAGAGCAGGCTCACAACACTTTCAGTTCTCTGTGCTACCCTTTGGCTTATCTACTGCTCCCAGTTTATTCACCAAATGCTTCGCCCTGGCCATAGTATTTTGCAGACAGAGAAATATACAGATTTACCCTTATCTGAACAACTGCCTCATTCAGGCACAGTGCAAAGAAAAGCTGCTCCAGGACCTCCTCTTTGTCAAATCCCTTCTAACTTCCTTAGAGTTCACCATCAACTTGAAGAAATCAAAGCAAACACCCTCCAGGAGGATCATTTTCTTGGGAGCACTGCTGGACACAGCAGTCCAAATGGCCTTTCTGTCCCCAGAAAAGCAGAGCTTCCTGCCTCTCTGCTTTACCCAGCTGACTTCCAGAGGTTACCTCATGGAGAGGATGTTCCTGTAAGCCTTGGGGTACATGGCATCTTTCATCCTTCTAATTCCTCTTGCCAGGCTTCACATGAGAAAACTTCAGTGGTATCTAAAGAACCTTTGGTGTCAGCACTCTCAGCCTCTAGAGACCTCTCTCCCTCTGATCACCTGTATAAGAGCCGAGTTTCTGTGGTGGGCAGGGCCTGTTCCAAGAACAAGGGTCTTCCCTTCATTCTCTGCCCTACTGGGCAGACCATCACCACCGACTCCTCAGACATTGCAGGCAGGCCTTTGGGATGCCCAGCACCTGCCCTTACACATCACCAGAAGGAAATGCTGTCTGTACAAAAGGCTCTGACATCCTTCAAACCCCATCTCACGGCAGGGGTTCTCCTTATCAAAACAGACACCACCACTGTAATGTGGTACATCAACAAACAGGGAGGGACCCAGTCTTACCCTCTGTGCAGGCAAGCCATGAACGGACAGCCATCTCCATGGGATTACACCTAATAGCCCAATACCTACCAGGGATCAACAACTCCCTGGCAGACCACTTAAGCAGAAACTTACTGGACCCCCACGACTGGCAGCTCCACAGGAAAATCTTTTTACAAGTCACTCAAGAGTGGGGAACTCCGAAGGTTGATCTATTTACTTTGCACTTCAACCACCAGTTAAAAAAAAAATTCTCTACCGGGAAGCATCACCACCTAGCATGGAAGGTGGATGCCTTGACCTTCCCCTGAAACTCCCTCTTTGTGTACGCATTCCCTCCTCTGCCTCTTATTCCCAAGGTACTGATCAAGATAAGGGAGGAGAGACCAAATGGCCATCCTCATTGCTCCAGATTGTCCCAGGCAGCATTTGTACCCCTTACTGTGCAGCCTGACATCACAGCCTCCCAGGCAGCTTTCCCGGATCTCAGACCTCTTGACTCGGGGGGGGGGGGGGGGGAATGCTGCACAAGCTGTCAGCATGGCTAATACTCTAAAAGCTAACAAGGGTCCCCTGTTAAGCAAACAGTTCCTAGACATTCTCACAGAGGCCAGAAGGCCCAACACCAGAAAATCTAACGCAGAGAAATGGAAAAGAGTCTGCTCCTGGAGCCAGTCCAGTGGGGGCAGTTCCTCACAACCTTCCATCCCTCTTATCCTGGACTATCTAGCGGAGTTACTCAATAGTGACATCTCCTTCTCTTCTATTGAAATCCATGCCTCAGCCATTTCAGCTCATTTTGATACAGACCAGCCCCTGTTCTCACATCTTTTGATTAAACAATTCCTCAGATGGGCTTGTAATATCAGACCTCCCAGAAGGCCACCCACGCCAGCCTGGGACCTGAATTATGTTTTGGAAAAACTAACCTTACCACCTTTCAAAATTGCTTCTTCAGCAGAACTGAAATACCTCTCCTGGAAGACTGCTTTCCTACTAGCTGTCACCTCAGCCAGAAGGGTTTCGGAACTTCAGGCACTGATGGCCATTGAGCCCTTCATTTTCCATGCAGACATGGTCTCCATGAGGACCAACCCTTCCTTTATGTCCAAGGTAGTATCTCTTGTTTTTCCTGCTTTACTAGTTTAGTCCAGTTTCAGAGTTGCTGATTCCTGGGCTTTGGTTGTAGTTCCTGTGTACTGTTTCCTTGCCTTATTTGGGGGAAGGGAAGCTACCTTGCTTACCAGTGGGAGTGGGAAGCATTGAGCTGCCTTTTGTCCAGTTTTGTGAGGTTTCAGCCAGTAACTAGTAGTTTATTGGTCGTTTTGGGCCAGATGTTCTTCATTCCACATTGCTGCAGTCCTAACTATTGGGTAGTCCGCTGTCCAGTCGGCCCGAATACCAAAGTATATGGCTGACGTCGGTCAGGGCGCATTAGACTGACGTCAGTACGTCAGGGTACTAATGCGCATGACCGACGTCATATCCTCAGTCTTTTTTGCCGCATGGTCCGATGCAGAAGCAATTTTGCGAGTGCAGGTTGGCGTTCTGAAAGTTTCTGAAGCCAGAGTTTCAGACCGAATCAAAGTTGGCTAAGTACCCGTTGGGAATATTTTGGTTTTTCTTGCCTCAGTATTTAACCGGATGTCAGAAAAGTGAATAACTGTATTTCTTGTGGGAAACAGATACCTCATAGGGATTACCATACTTTGTGTATACCTTGTTTAGGGCCTGAGCACGGCGTTGTTGGATGCCGCTCTTGTGCTAGATTTAACAAACGCACTATTAAGAGAAGGTTAGACTGTGCCAGGTTAGTGTTTGGTAAGCGTTGTAATTATAAAATGCCGTCGGATACTCCGGCGCGCTTCGCTAAAAGCGCAAGGACAAAACAGCAAAGCCTAGAGTGGAGGACCCGAGAGTCCCGGACGGCGGTTCTTTAGAGGGCTCAGTGGAGCCGGAGGTTTTGCCAGGTGTTTCTTTGGAGTCTCAGGGAGAGACTTTACTGTTACAGGATGTATCCTCTCAGGAAGTAGGCCAGGCTGAGGGGCTTCTCAGGTGGCTGTTCTTCCCTCTCTTCCTAAGGTGGTCAGAGCCTCCCTTCTGTTTCCAAGGCTTCTTTGAGGGGCAGGCCGAGTTTTGCTTCAGTGGGGTTTCTCCTAGTACTTCAGGGTCTTTGCCTAAGAAACATATGCTTAAAATGGCAGAGGATTTGATTACTATGATAAGGGGTTCTATGCCCCTCCTGATAAGAGGCCTAGGGTGGAATCTGAGTTTGAGAGTTTTGAGCAATGCTCGGAGGCTTCTGAGTCTTGGCTGAAGACTTGCAGGAGTACCCTCCTTATTTTGATTCTGATGTGGATGATTCTACTCCTTCAGCTTCCCTCCTGAGGATTTTTCATTTTCAGAGACTCTGCATTCCATGAGGGAGCATTTTAAATGGGAAGGTCAAGATTTCTCTGATTCCAGGATAAGCCTTAGGAATTCTTGTTTTTACCCCAGCACAGGCCTTTAGCTATACCTCCTGTTTTGAATGTGGTGGAAGATGTTTTTGCAGAGGCTTCCTGAATCCAGATTCTTTGCCTCCTGCCCCAGTTAAATCGGATAGGTATTATAGGGAGCCTGGGGCTCATATGTATCTATTTAAGAGTCCTAGGGCAGTCCCGGAAACTGTCTCTCAGGGGCCTAAAGGTGTGCAGGCCTCAGTTGTTAAAATCCTGTCCCTCCTGATAAAGAGGCAAGGGCTTTGGATAGATGGGGAAAGAAAGTGTATACTTCTTCCACTTTAGCCATGAGGGCGTTGAATTGTCAGTTTCACATGTTAAAATATCAGAATTATCTTCTTTCACAGTTGAAATCTAAGGTGGATGCTCTGGCGGAAGGTATTGAGTGTAAAGAGTTGCAGGATTTAGTTCATGTGTCTGAACAAGTGGGTAAACATTCCTTGCAATGTGGTTTTGATGCTGTGCAGGCCTCCTCCAGGGTGGCTGCCACTGGTTCTGTTCTTCGTAGGCACGCCTGGTTGAGAGATCAGAACTTAGCTGAGCATGTTAAGACAAGGATTTTGGATGCTCCTTTACAGTCTGATGTGTTGTTTGGTTCGCCTGTGGAAGCAGTTTTAAAGAAGATGGAGGACAAGGCTAAGTCTCTGCAAACTGTTAAGGATTTTTTGCAGGTGCAGCCTCCAGTTTAGTAGAAATTGGCCTGCTAAGGGATGGACTTATCCTGCTTATGATTCCCAGTCTAGGGGTAGGTCTAGACGTGGTAGGGGCAGAGCTCAAGGTGCTTTTAGGCCTAGGGCAGGAGTTCACCTGCTCAGACTTCTGGTGAGGGCAGGGGTCAGTCCTTTCGTAAGCAGACCCAATGACCTGCCTTTTCAGCTGCCAGTACCTTCTCGCCTGGCGGCACCTCTAGGAGGAAGACTGTCTCTTTTCAAAGAAAATTGGGATTTAATTACCCAAGACAAATGGGTTCTGGATATCATTCACCACGGTTACAGGTTTTATTTCCATACCTTGCCTCCTTTCAAAGGCATGCCAGACATTCCTCCTCTACAAAGACAAGAGGCTCACAAGCAAATTTCTCAGTTACTCCAAATAGGGGCCATTCAGCCGGTTCCTGTGCCAGAAAGGGGCCTAGGATTTTATTCTCGCCTGTTCCTAGTACCAAGAAGGGGAACACGTGGAGACCAATTTTGGATTTATCTATCCTCAACACTTATCTGGACATTCCCAAGTTCAAAATGTTGACGTTACAACAGCTTTTACCTCTGCTGGGCAAGGATCACTGGATGGTAACTTTAGATCTCAAGGAAGCTTACCTTCATGTGCCTATAAGACTAAGTTGCAGAAAGTATCTGCGTTTCGAGCTGGAAATTCTCATTATCAGTTCTCTGCATTGCCCTTTGGCTTATCTACTGCCCAGAGTATTCACAAAGGTTCTGGCTCCAGTGATAGCTTACTTCAGGCTAAAAGGAATTCAAATCTATCCTTACTTGGACGATTGCCTGATTCTGGCTCAAGAAAAGGAAGACCTTCTACAGCATTTGGAATATGTCATAGCAGTGCTAAGATGCCTAGGGTATTCTGTGAACGAAATAAAGTCCAGTCTAGTACCCTCTCAAGACATGTGCTTTCTGGGTGTGAGACTGAATACAGCAGCCCAGATGGCCTTTTTAACCCCGGACAAACAAAAGAATCTTTCCAGTTACTTCCATCAACTATCTCTTCAGTCCGGGCTGACTGCAAGGACAGTCCTTCAAGCCTTAGGGTTCATGGCATCTTGTATTCTGGTGCTTCCCAATGCCAAACTGCATATGAGGAAGCTACAATGGTATCTCAAAATGTATGGACACAGCACTGCCAGGATTTGGACACTGTCATTCAAATAATACCTTGCATTCAAAAGGAATTTTTGTGGTGGGCTCAGGAATGTCACCTAAACAAGGGACTCTCTGTGACCCGGCCAGAGGCGAGTCAAATTCTAACGACAGATGCCTCAGACATTGCTTGGGAGCTCATCTAAATGGAAAGTGGATACAAGACAAGTGGCCTGCCAGACTACAGCATCTACATATCAACATGAAGGAGATGTTAGCAGTCCAGTTTGCATTAATGGCTTTCAAGGAGTTACTTCTTCCAGGGCAGGTGTTGATTCTAACAGACAACACAACTGTCATGTGGTACATCAACAAACAAGGGGAACACATTCTTACCCATTGTGCAGGCAAGCAATGATTTTATGGGAGACTGCGCTAAGCTTGCAACTAACTCTTCAGGCAAGGTTTCTGCCGGAGCACAGAACTCCTTAGCAGATGTGTTAAGCAGACAAATCATGGATCCCCACGAGTGGAAACTGGATCTTCATGTATTTCAAAAGTTGACAGTGTCCTGGGGAACTCCAGACATAGATCTGTTCGCTTCTCCACTAAACCACCAGCTGCCAAAGTTTTGCACAAAGAGGTTTCATCACACAGCTTGGAAAGTGGATGCTCTTTCTTTCAGTTGGAAAAATCTTCATGTGTATGCGTTTCCACCTCTGCCTCTTCTTCCGAAGGTGCTTCTAAAGGTCAGACAAGACAAGCCAAGGATGATTTTAATAGCTCCAGATTGGCCTCGGCAGCACTGGTACCCATTACTGAGGAGTCTGGTAAAGAAGCCTCCATGGCCTTTACCCTTGATTCCACATCTGTTGTCTCAGAAGGACGGTCGTCTGCTCAATGTCAAGCTTCACTCTCTTCATCTAACAGCCTGGCATATTCTGTTTTGAAAGACAGCAGGTCTCAACTTCCTCAACAAGTTTTAAATGTGATTATGGAAGCCAGAAGACCTAGTACAAGGAAAGTGTACATGAAAAATGGAAGAGATTTTTATTTTGGACTGCAGCAAAGAATTTGGAGATTTCAGAGCCTAATTTGAGTGTGGCTCTTCAATATCTTACTGAGTTATTGGACAAAGGTTTGTCTTTCTCTTCCATTAAGATTCATGCTGCAGCAATTTCAGCTCACTATGATTGTGACCCACCATTGTTTTCACATCCTTTGTTCAAGCAATTTCTTAGAGGGCAAAGAATATAAGACCCCCACGAGCTCCTACTCCTGCTTGGGATCTCAATTTTGTGTTGGAGAAACTTACTCTACAACCTTTTGAGCCTGCAGCTACTGCTGACCTGAAATACTTGTCATGGAAGACTGCTTTTTTGTTGGCCATTACTTCTGCAAGAAGGGTTTCTGAGTTACAGGCCCTTATGGCGGTTGAGCCTTTTTGATTTTTCATAAGGATAGGGTATCATTACGTACTAATCCTTCCTTTATGCCTAAAGTGGTTTCTAGTGTGGCTTTAAACCAAACTATTCATTTGCCTACGTTTTATGCAGATCCCCAAAATAAAGGGGAAAAGATTTTGCACACTTTAGATGTACACAGGCAATTGCGTTATTATTTGAGCAGGACTAAGGATTTTAGGCAGTCTCAGCAGTTGTTTGTTTCTTTTGCTTTGAGTTCTCAGGGCAAGCCTGTGTCAAAACAAACTATTTCTAGGTGGATTGGGTTTTGCATTGCATTTTGTTATTCCCATCATGGCAAGGAGATTCCGGCTGGGATTAGGCCTCATTCCACTAGGGCTACTGCCACTTCAACAGCTTTTTTTAAGGGGGGTGGCAACTAAGGATATTTTGGAGGCAGCTACTTGGAGTTCAGTGCATACTTTCTCTAAGCATTACCACCTTCCTCTCTACTCTAAGTCTAGGGCTGGTTTTGCCACAGCTATTTTGCAAGGCATGTTATCAGCTCCTGCTTCCTTATGATTTGCCAGCCTCCCTTACCTCTGCTTTGGGATTCTACCCAATAGTTAGGACTGCAGCAATGTGGAATGAAGAACATAGTACAGTTTTGTACCTACCATAAATGTAGATGTTCGAGGATCCACATTGCTGCAGTCCAATTTACCCTCCCTCCTTCCCTCTGTGTTTAGGGGTGGTTGTGTAGGTGAAGTTATATTCTGCTAATTTTGTATATTTTGTATATATATATATTTTGGTGCAGATATGTTGGGAGTTTTTGGTTTTTGGCCTTATCTTTTCAGGGTCTTCTGACATCTGGGGCAAGAAAAGACTGAGGATATGACGTCGGTCATGCGCATTAGTACCCTGACGTACTGACGTCAGTCTAATGCGCCCTGACCGACGTCAGCCATATACTTTGGTATTCGGGCCGACTGGACAGCGGACTACCCAATAGTTAGGACTGCAGCAATGTGGATCCTCGAACATCTACATTTATGGTAGGTACAAAACTGTACTTTTCTAGCTTTTTCCAGCCCCCTGGTATAAAACTTTCAGCTTGTACCTCCTCAGCACAGACTCCACGTGGGCCAGCAGAGTAATCCAGGCTGCAGAGAGCTGAATAAGCGACTTTTCTTGATACTAAGTATATTTTTTGTTGCTTTCCACATCTGAATACCTAGCAACTGTATTTCGCCTGCCTTTCTGTTACATTGAAGCTGTTTTTACTGCATTTAACTTAATATTGCACTTGGAATCCTTGTTTGTTACTATTTGACTGTATTTGTAGCAAATTCTTCTGTGTAAGCTGTAGTAGCTGATTCATAGCATTTATAAGTGTTTGCTGTACCTGTTTCTGCCTGTTTTGTGAAAAAAAAAGAAAAAAAAGAAAAAATATCTCTTGTTTTCCTGCTTTACTAGTTTAGTCCAGTTTCAGAGTTGCTGATTCCTGGGCTTTGGTTGTAGTTCCTGTGTACTGTTTCCTTGCCTTATTTGGGGGAAGGGAAGCTACCTTGCTTTCCTGCTTTACTAGTTTAGTCCAGTTTCAGAGTTGCTGATTCCTGGGCTTTGGTTGTAGTTCCTGTGTACTGTTTCCTTGCCTTATTTGGGGAAGGAAGCTACCTTGCTTACCAGTGGGAGTGGGAAGCATTGAGCTGCCTTTGTCCAGTTTTGTGAGGTTTCAGCCAGTAACTAGTAGTTTATTGGTCGTTTTGGGCCAGTTTCTGGCTTTTCCAGCCCCTGGTATAAAACTTTCAGCTTGTACCTACTCAGCACAGACTCCGTGGGCCAGCAGAGTACAGCAGACTGCAGAGAGCTGAATAGGCGACTTTTCTTGATACTAAGTATATTTTTGTTGCTTTCCACATCTGAATACCTAGCAACTGTATTTCGTCTGCCTTTCTGTTACATTGAAGCTGTTTTACTGCATTTAACTTAATATTGCACTTGGAATCCTTGTTTGTTACTATTTGACTGTATTTGTAGCAAATTCTTCTGTGTAAGCTGTAGTAGCTGATTCATAGCATTTATAAGTGTTTGCTGTACCTGTTTCTGCCTGTTTTGTGAAAAAAAAGAAAAAAGAAAAAATATCTCTTGTTTTTCCTGCTTTACTAGTTTAGTCCAGTTTCAGAGTTGCTGATTCCTGGGCTTTGGTTGTAGTTCCTGTGTACTGTTTCCTTGCCTTATTTGGGGAAGGAAGCTACCTTGCTTACCAGTGGGAGTGGGAAGCATTGAGCTGCCTTTGTCCAGTTTTGTGAGGTTTCAGCCAGTAACTAGTAGTTTATTGGTCGTTTGGGCCAGTTTCTAGCTTTTCCAGCCCCTGGTATAAAACGCAGCTAAGCGTTAGCGTTGATTTAAGCGGAGCTGCCACTGTTGCACACTAGGGCAGTGCCGGTTAAGCAGGTTTAAACTATTCGCTACCTAAAGTCCACTCTTCAAATTTTCCTTAAAACTACCTTCCTCGAACTATACTACTGATCAAATCAGCGTATCCTATAACTAAAAAGATCAACTCTACTTGACTCCAAGTAGACTATTCTCTATCTATTAAACCTAGCACTTGCTCCTACAGTACTTATTACCTTGATACGGCACTCTTGTCATAGATAGTACCCCAAAAGGCAACCCCCATTTCTCGGTCACCCACGTCCCAGTTCTTTTTAAAGTTTTGGTCTACCCTTCTAGCATGTCGAGGGATCAGTTGCTAGTGTCCTCTCCTGCTCAGCTGGTGAACCTGGGAATATTGAGGCAATGTTTCAGTTGCCTCATGTACACAGACAACCCTTTCCTCCTCCCACAAAACACAAATACATGCGAGAGATGCAACTATACGGCCAAACTGGAGGCTGAGCTCTCTCAACATAGGACTGGCAAGACCAGTCAGGAGGAGAAGGTTACCACACACACTATAGACCCAGTCTCACATAGTACCATTACAACCTCAAATCATACACATAAACACACAAAGACATACTGGAGGCTCTGATCAAAAATCTACCAAAACAGCAGAGGCCACCAAAGCAGACACCCAAACAACCACCACCTCAGAACACAACACCCGCAACACATAGACCTCACAGTCAGAGTGTCAAACAGTCACAGCCCTTAAGGCCAAACACAATGCCAGACACACTAGTCATTGGTGACTCCATAGTCAGACACACTGATGTCCCGCTCACCAGACTGAGTAAGGAGAAGGTCACAGTAAGCTGCCTGTCGGGCGCTAGAATCCACCACATAACGCAAGCACTCAGGTCTCTCAACAGCAGGTACAAATATGACTCAGTCATTGTCCACGCTGGTGTAAGCGACCTGAGACGCACTCCTTGGACTACATGAAAAGAGACATTGAGGAGCTCTCTGATTATGTAGCCCAGGCAGGTATGACCCTGACCTTGAGCAGTATCCTACCTTCACCAAGAATGATGCCACAATACAGAGATAAGATGATCAGCTTTAACAATTGGCTTAAACACTGGTGTCATTCAAAGGGATCCAGTATCTGTCTGCCTGGGATGACATGCTGGACAAGCCACGCTGTCATAAGGGCGGCTTGCACCTGTCACCCTGGGATTCGGATATTGGCAAAGGCTCTTGCCACATCCATAGTGCCTTTTTTAGGCAAGGCTCAAATTCTAAACCTACCACCCTAGAACACAAAAAGGAAAAAACTAAGGGTAATGCTGCTCAATGCCAGAAGTCTAAATCTCAAAATGCGCACTGAGGCCCTTCTCAGTATGGAGAACATCGATGTCTGTGCTGTGACAGAAACCTGGTTCAAGGCTCCTGAGAGCACCCCAGCTATCAGGTTTTACCTCATATCATGCGTTCGGCCCCAAAATCCAGACAATACCAAGAAAGGAGGGGGGGGTATCCATATTCATCAAGGACACCCACACCTCAAGACTGGTGGCAACGCGCGATGCATCGGAGACCATCCAGGTGCAATTAACCATAGGCAAGACTGCTCTGCAAATTGTAGCATGTTACAGGCCACCCTCACAAACTCAGGAAACTCACATGGCCTTCCTGAAAACACTAGAGGGGATAAATGTATCACCAAACACCATCATACTAGGTGACTTCAATTACCCTAATATAGACTGGGAACACTACTCAAGCCCAAACACCCTAGCCCAAAAGTTCCTGGAATTCATAAACTCAAATGCCATGGAACAACTAGTCACCATCCCCACAAGAGGAGATAACATACTTGATCTCATCATCACGAACATGGGAGCACAATGTTCAACACCGGAAGTATACCCCTCACTGGTGAGATCAGATCACAAACTAATCTCGCTGGAGGTCCTCATCCCACCCCCACCTGAAATAAAAAAGAGCAGAGTAAAGAACTTCTCAAAAGCCGACTTCACACTTCTAAAGACTAGTGTGGTCTCCTTTCAGGCCCCGAGGCGGAAAACAATACTCAAGCCGCTGAATCACTTACAAACGCCTTCTACCAGCACCTGCAGGACTGCATGGATAAGGCAATCCCAAGCAAAACAAAGACTCTTTGTACCAAAGGCAAGCATCCAGTCTGGTGGACCCCAGCCATAAACAAACTCTACAACAAAAGGAGGAAGCTACTACAAGATAGAGCAAAATCCTTAAAAGGTAAGACACCCTTGATCACTATAAGTAAAAACTAAGAGCTCTCATAAAATCATCCAAAGCAAATTTCGAGAGAAAAATAGCTAAAGACTCAAAAGACAATCATAAGGCCTTCTTTAGCTATGTTAGAAACCTAGGAGGAAACTCCCAGATATGCTCAGAACTAGTTCAAAATGATGTGACGATTACTGATCCTACAGACATTGCCAACATACTGGCTGACAGGTTCAGTGCAAACTTCTCCCAAAGGAGAGATATCTATACCAAATGAGTGCAGCCCCCCAAACATCTCCAGCGCCCAAGTGAGAACTGCTCTCTCCAAAGTAAAAAACACAGCATCCATGGGACCCGATGGTGTCCCCGGCTGTGTGCTCCACAAACTCAATGAGGAATTAAACCCACAGCTAGGACAGCTGTTTAATCAAAGTCTTACCTCTGGATACTTACCCAGGGAGTGGCGCACTGCAACTGTGGTCCCACTTCACAAAGGCGGTGCCTCCACAGACCCTGGAAATTACTGGCCCATTAGCTTGACAAGCCTTATCTGCAAAGCCATGGAGAGGATCATAATGGACCTCATAAATAAAGACATAGGAAATTGCAGACTTTGGATCCAACCCAGTTTGGCTTTGTCAAAGGCAGATCATGCCTTTTAAACTTGGTTGACTTTTTGAAACAGTCACCAAAGCCATTGATGAGGGAAAGGCAGTCCATACAGCCTACCTCGATCTGGCTAAGGCCTTCGATACAATACCCCACTCGGGTATCATTGAAAAACTCATCAGCTTAAATGTTAACCCATACATCACAAGATGGGTTGCAAACTGGCTGAGTGACAGAACCCACAGGGTCAGAGTTGCTGGCGCCATGTCAGACTCAAAGCCTGTCACAAGTGGTGTCCCACAGGGCTCAGTCCTGGGCCCACTCTTGTTTGGTATCTACTTTTCCAAGTACAAGCAAACACAGGAGGGTTATGGCTGACAAAGTTTGCAGATGACTGCAAACTGGGCCATAGTAGAAAACACATCTGACACAGATATCCTTCAGAAGGGTCTCACAGAAACGGATAACTGGTGCCAGAGCCACGGCCTAAAGTTAAATGCCAAAAATGCATAGTCATACCCTTCGGGAAAAACAAGGTTACCCCTAGCTACCAAATAGGTGGCAATCCACTGAGCACAGAAGAAGTTATCAGGGACCTGGGGACCCAGGTTGATAGTAGTCTGTCATTCGACACCCATGTAGCTAAAGTAGTTAGGAAGTCCTTCTACATTGCCCACCTTATCATGAAGGGATTCTCATCTAGATCAAGGGAGGTCATAGTCTCCCTTTACTCATCACTCATCAGACCAATGATTGAGTACAATGCCCCATTCGAATGTATCTGACCCGACACTTGCAGCAGCTGGAGAGGCCACAAAAGTTCCTCACCAAAAGGATAAAGGGTCTCAAAAATCTGTCCTATGCTGCCCGACTGAAAGAACTCCAGCTCTATTCAGTCGCCACCGCTTGCTCAGAGGTGACCTTTGCCTAACATACAAGGCCATGTCAAACCCAGATTTGATGAATATGCTTCACCTCAAAAAATCTAGATCCATCAGAGCCACAAGGGTGGGAGACTTAAACCTCGACACGGCTATTAATAGGACGTGCTGGAGAGAGAGATTCATCACCCAAAGACTCCCTATGCTGTGGAACAAAATCCCGGTACATGTGAGGCGGAGCACCTCGCTGGCCTTGTTCAAGAGAAATCTTGACCAATGGATGGGAGATCGCAGATATACCCCAGGAATTACCTCAGTGTCACTGCTCGACAGAGGCACAGCAAAATAATGGGTATAGTTCCCCATACTAAAGGGGTGGCGTAAGCCACAAAACAATGGGCTAGGCTTATAAATGCCCTTGGGCAGATGGCCTAGTATGAACCTATGAACCTATGAACCTATGAACCTAATGTGACTCTCAATCAGGCCAAATTATTGGATGCACCTTTGCAGCAGGATGTGTTATTTGGAGTGAAGGCAGAAGAGGTATTAAAGAAAATGGGAGGATAAGGCAAAATCTATGCAAACAGTGAAGGATTTCTTACAGGTTCAGCAACTGTCAAACTAAGAATTGGTCCTTTCCAATTACAGGCAGACCTCAAAGGGGAAGATACAGACGTCCAAGAGGTAGAGGTCAAACACAAGGTCCTTACAGGCCTCGACAATGGGTTGCATCAGGCCAGAAAGAAGGGGAAGACGGGCCCCAACCATATAAAAAGCAGCTCCAATGACTTCTCACTACAGCTGCCAAACAAATCCCTCTTGGCAGCCCCCTTGGGAGGAAAACTGGCACTCTTCTACCACAATTGGCAAATGATCACCAAAGACAAATGGGTTCTCAACATTGTATTTCAAGGTTACATGTTCCACTTTCACACTCTGCCAAGGTTAAAAGGAATGCCAAATCTGCCACCAAATCAATGGGCATATGCTCAAAAACAAATTACAGCACTCATGGATATGAGAGCTATTCAAAAGGTACCATCACAGGAGCAAGGACAAGGATTTTACTCAAGACTCTTTCTGGTACCCAGAAAGGACAAAGCCTAGAGGCCCATTCTGGATCTTTCATCTCTAAACACTTACCTGGATGTTCCGAAATTCAAAATGTTGACACTACAGCAGCTTCTTCCCATGCTGGGCAAGAAAGCTTGGCTCGTGACTTTGGACCTCCAGGAGGCATACCTGCATGTCCCTGTCAGACAAAACTGCAGAAGATACCTCAGATTCATAGTTGGTTCAATGCACTACCAATTCTCTGCACTGCCCTTTGGCTTATCTACTGCGCCCAGGGTCTTCACAAAGTGCCTGGCACCAGTAATTGCATTGTGCAGACAGAAAGGAATTCAAATTTATCTGTACCTGGACGACTGCCTGATTCAAGCAGAGAGCAAGGACATTCTTCTAAAGCATCTGGTGTTTGTAAAAAAAGTTAAGTTGCCTGGGGTACACAGTAAACGAAAAGAAATCAAAACTAGTGCCCTCACAAGAGATTATATTCCTGGGTGCCAGCTTGAACACAATGGCCCAGATGGCTTATCTCACGCCAGACAAGCAAGGACAACTGACTCAATACTTTCAATTGATGGCAACAAAGACCCAACTCCCTGCAAGAAAAATTCTGCAGGCCTTGGGTTACATGGCATCCTGCATACTACTAATTCCATATGCCAGACTGCATATGAGGAAACTACAATGGTACCTAAAGAATGTATGGTCTCAACACTGTCAAAGTTTGAAAACCGTTATACCACTAATACCTTGCCTTCAACAGGAGTTTCAGTGGTGGGCTCAAGCTTGTCACCTCAACAAGGGACAGCCTTTTACACAACTCACAGCCAGGCAAACACTGACAACAGATGCATCGGATTGCGCCTGGGGGGCACACATGGCAGGCAAATGTATTCAGGGCACTTGGCCCGCAGAACAAAGGCATCTTCACATCAAAAAGAGATGCTAGCTGTACAAAATGCCTTTATAGCTTTCAAGGACCTGCTACATCCAGGACAACTACTGCTAAAGACAGACAACACCACAGTTATGTGGTACATAAACAAGCAAAGAGGCACTCACTCCTATCCCCTATGCAGACAAGCCATGACCTTGTGGAACACCGCTATAAACCTTTAAGTTCATCTGCAAGCACAATTCCTGCCAGGAGACAAAAACACACTGCCAGACGACTTAAGCAGAAACATCATGGATCCCCACGAATGGGAATTGAATCCACAAATATTCAGAATGATAACACAGAAATGGTGGAGCCCGGACATAGATCTGTTTGCATCCCCAATAAACTGCCAGCTACAAAAATTCTGCACAAGGAGTTACCATCCACAAGCATGGAAAGTGGATGCCCTCTCATTCAGCTGGGAGAACCTACAAGTATACGCTTTCCCACCACTACCTCTCCTGCCAAAGGTACTCATAAAAGCCAGGCAAGAAGAGCCAAAGATGATCCTGATTGCACCAGACTGGCCACGCCAGCACTGGTACACAATCTTAAGGAGCTTAGCACAAGAACCACCCTGGATTTTGCCTCAAATCCCACATCTGCTGACTCAGCACAACAATCAAATACTACACAGCCAGCTAAAGACCTTAAACCTAGCTGCATGAAGATTCCTTAGTCAAGCAAGCAATGCCTCTCTCCAAAGCTGTTATGGATGTCATTCTGGAGGCCAGAAGGCCTAGTACCATTAAAGCCTATTCGGATAAATGGAAGAGATTCTGTGCCTGGAACCAAGCTCACAGCCTTGACCCTCTTGTCCCAAACATTCCTCAGATACTACAATACTTAACTGAGATGCTGGACAAAGGCCTCTCCTTCTCATCCATCAAGATTCACGCCTCTGCCATCTCTGCTCATTACAACACGGATCCACCAATTTTCTCTAATCCTCTGTTAAAACAGTACCTCAGAGGGGCTAAAAACATAAGACCGCCCCGTAGAGCACCTACTCCAACTTGGGACCTCAACTTTGTTTTGGAAAAACTAACCTTACCTCCTTTTGAGCCAGCTAACACAGCAGAATTAAAATATATCTCTTGGAAAACTGCTCTGCTCCTGGCAATGACATCAGCACGATGAGTTTCAGAATTACAGGCACTAATGGCAGTGGAACCTTTCCTCATTTTCCACCAGGACAGGGTGTCTTTAAGAACTAACCCTACGTTTTTGCCAAAGGTGGTATCCAGTGTGGCTCTAAACCAAACTGTTCACCTGCCAACTTTTTATCCTAAACCACAGAATAAAGGGGAGAGACTACTGCACTCTTTGGACATTCACAGGCAGTTACGCTTCTACTTGGACAAAACCAAAACTTTCAGAAAATCTGAGCAATTGGTAGCATATGCTGCAGGATCACAAGGAAAAGCCATTTCAAAACAGACTATTTCAAAATGGATAGGACATTGTATACATTTCTGCTACACATACCATGGAAAACCTGTACCTAGCAGCATTATATCTCACTCCACCAGGGCAACAGCCACTTCAACTGCCTACCTCAGAGGAGTTACCTACCAAGGATATTTTGGAAGCAGCAACTTGGAGTTCTGTACATACCTTCACCAAGCATTACCATTTGCCTCTATACTCTAAATCCAGAGCTGGCTTTGCCACTGCAGTGCTGCAGGGCCTTATAGCCACCCCTATTGCCTTATAGAACCAGCCACCCTACTTCAGCTTTGGGATTCTACCCAAGTGTAATGACTGCAGCAGTGTAACACGATGAGCATAGTACAGTTTTGTACCTACCATAAATGTAGATGTTCGAGTGTATACACTGCTGCAGTCCAGGTTACCCTCCCTCCTTCCCCTCTCACTGGCTGGTACGTACCTATGTCTTCTACCCTTACTACCTATGGGGAGTATTTGCTGGTAGCTGCAAGTTGTTTTTTGCTTTTCTTATGCATGTTTTATTAGCAATTGGAATTGCCTACCTGTTTAGAGATTTAGAGGCACCTGACTTCTGGGGCAAGAAAAACTGAAGAAAATGGCGTCTGCTGCATCTTATATATCCCTGTCGTACTGACGTCGGGGAGGAGGCGACAACAACTGATGCTGGACCAAGACTTTGGAACTCAGGCCAACTGGGGAACCGCCTGATGGCAGGATAACCCAAGTGTAATGACTGCAGCAGTGTATACACTCTAACATCTACATTTATGGTAGGTACAAAACTGTACTTTCTTGCCAGCTTTGCCCCAGGGGCAGAGGGAAAGCCCATTTCCAAGCAAACCATTTCCGGATGGATATCACACTATATCCATTTCTGCTACAGATTACATGGGAAACCAACCCCTAAGTCTGTTCGTACCCATTCCACTAGGGCAACCTTCACTTCCATGGCATTCCTCAGAGGAGTTCCCACCAGGGACATCTTAGACGTTGCCACCTGGACCTCTGTCCATACCTTTACAATGCATTGCCACCTACATCTTTTCTTTAAGGCTAGGGCATGGTTTGCCTCTGCAATTCTGCAGGGCATGCTTACCCATGCCTAGGTCTCTAACTAATCCTTTCACCCCTCTCCTCAGCTTTGGGAGTCTTCCACAGGTGATGACTGCAATAGTGAAACACGAAGAACATAGTAGTGTTGTGTACACTTACCATAAGTGTAGATGTTTGAGTGTAGTCACTGTTGCAGTCCTGATCCTCCCCCTTCCTTCCCCCTTGTATCTTTTTCCTTATGGAGACATAAGCTTCTTATGGTGGCTTTTAGCTACCTGTACCACATTACCATATTTCCTTGGGCTCTTGACTGGTTAGGGCAAGAAAAAAACTGATGTAATGACGTCTGCTGCCTTGCTTTATAGCACTGACGACCTGACGTCAGTCACAAGCGACTGCAGCCGACGCAGAAAAACATTCACTATGGTGTTCGGGCCGGCCTAGGGCTACCACAGCAGGGATAACCCACAGGTGATGACTGCAACAGTGAATACACTCGAACATCTACATTTATGGTAAGTGTACACAACTATACTTTTTTAATGAAAAAGATACATTTTTAATCATGGGGATTACAGGTAATTAGTTGTGAAAGCTATGTTACATAAATAGATTGCCATATATCCCTGAAACGTGCATTTGTTAATGTAGATATTTCTTTATTTTTTTCTTGAAAAGTGGAAAGTTGTACGCTCTGCATCTCGTGACCTTTGCATATGTTCCTTAACTACTGACATAATTAAATCTGTCTTGCAGTTTGCAAAGTGTGCTGTCACACTTTTAAGTGAATTTTTTCCTCCTCCCAGGTCTGCTTTGCTATGTCAAGCAAGCCAAAGTGGTGCCTATCATATTACAGTTCAAATGAAAAAAAAAATCATGTTGAAGTTTAGGGCAGTTGTCATACAGAAAACAGGTTGTAGGGAAGTAACTGATCCCAGTTGTCGTCATCCTCTTTTTTAGTCCATTAGTATATTCTTCATATTTTTATTAAACACTCTAGTAAACCATCTGTTTGAGGGTGATGCACTGAAGTTTTTAACTGTTTTACTTTAAAACACTGGCAAAGTGAATGCATTACTCTGGACATAAGTGTGTTCCCTGGTCTATGAGTATTTCTTTGGGAATCTGTACTCCGGAGAAAAGTAGCACTAGTTCTCTTCCTATTGTCTTGGCATTATTTTTTCCAAGTGGTACTACTACAAAAAGCTTAGTCATTTCTACAATGCATTAGTAGCCATCAGTAGAGGTCATGAATGGACCTTACACAATCTATGGTTTTCCAGTCAGATAGGACTTCAATAATAGGCTTAGTTATTGGCAGACTTTTGAACCCAGGATGTGGTCAGGTGCCATCTTTTGACATGCTGGGCAAGCTGCACTAAAGTTCTGAATGCCTTTCATTCCCCCAAGCCAATAAATCCCAGCTAAAATTCTAACTTTGATTTTATCCATCCCTAGTGCACTTCCAGAATATGTTTTTGTGCCATTTTCATCATGTATGCTCTAAAATGTATTGGGGCTACCAGTTGGTGCTTGCCTGTGTTTACTCTGCAAAAGAAATCATTCTTCAACTCAGTATGGGTGTGGGAAGGGACCAATTCTGGCTATATTTTCTCTGGTTCTACTTAATTTACCATCCTCCCACTGTACTTTCTTAAAATTTCCATTGCTTATGTGCAAATTGCCAAGTCAGGAAATGTTTTGTCAGTATACTGTTGTGAAGTAGAGGATGTAGTATCTCCATGTATGAATATAGGCGTATTTTTCTTTCAACTTATTATTCCACTATAAAATGGAAGTCATGCCAGCGACTCTCTTCTACTTTTTATTTGCTTTTACCTTGATAATGTCTTCCTCAGTCCTGTTTCTTACTAGCCATCTGTTTTGACATTGCAGAGGGAACTATAGGACTATGTTCAGGTAAACTTTCTACCTTTTGGATTTATCTGAGTCTCTCTCCAAGTCTCAACACAGACATGCGTCATTACTTTAATGACTGGAATCTTCTTCCAAGATTCCATATACTACACTATGGGCTCTTTCCCCTTCAGTTTCTGCACGAAGACTTTCACTAACTTAACAGCTGGGGTTTTGAATGAAGATTCAGCAACGGGTTTCTTATAACCTACAGGTTCTTCTTTCCCTTCCGGTCAAAGCCAACTTTGAAGTGCCTGCAGCTATCCTTTCTCTTTTCAAGACTATATAGATTTTAACTGTGGGTTAACCCCCCCCCCAAAACACTTTTTTTTTTACTGGGGTATATTCTGGTTGTAGGATCCAAGTGTGCTACTTCCCCCGTAACTTCCACAGTGTCTTCAAGTGAGGGAAGTCTTGACCAGTTCTGACACACTATTAAATTAGATACTAAAGCAGCAGGGTGTAGTACTTAACTCAACACTGTTTGAATTTCTACATGTCATAGAATGATTTCCTTTTGTATCACTGTTGCAGTATTCGTAACTATAGGATTTCCTGTCAAGGATAACCCAACATCTGGTCAGTATACTAAAGCCTTTACAGAGCTTGTATGCACCGAACATCCCATGTGTACTCTCCTTACAGATGCATTTACTTAATGTGCTGGTGGCGTGAAGACTACAAGAGGGACCCGTACTTTGTGTAGGCTGAGGTTGATCAGTAAGGCAGCACTGCTGTGTGTGTACATGAGTTGCTCCTAGAGCAGCAGAAAAGCTTGGAAGGGTTTCACCGACAGCTGTTTAGGGGAAAAACTGAGCTTCTAGGCATTTGCTTCTATACAAGGGCACTGCTAACCACCGCTGAACAAAAAGCAGCACCACACAAATGCAAGACTTCAATATGAGCACAGAGAAAACGGCTCTTATACTCACTTTCCTCACTTGTCTAGAGGAAAGTAGTTTTTTATTCAGGCATGTCCAATGGTCAGCTCCCAGTGTACTCTCCTGTCTATCTGATGAATTTGGGCATCTTGGGGCAATGTAGCAATTGCCTCATGTACACAGACAACCCTCTCCTCCTACCACCCAACACAACAATCTGTTAGAGATGCACTTATCTAGCCAAACTGGAGGTAAAGCTCTCTCCAACCAAGACTGAACTTGACAGTCAAGAGGAGAAAGTAAACACTTGCAACCACACCACACTCATTACATAGTCCCAATAAACCTACACCACCAAAATCCACACACAAAACACAAAAACATTCGTGGAAGCTCTCAGTAATAATCTGCTGAAGCAACAGTAACCTCCAAAGCAGAAACGCAAGCAACCTCCACCCCCCCAACACAACCCAAATGACACTTAGCCCACAGACTCCTTGTGCCAATAAACCACAGCCCATAAGGCAAAACAATGTACCCAACACACACTCATAGGTGACTCTATAGTCAGGCACACTGATGTCCCACTCACCTGGCTAAACAAGGAGAAGATTACTGTCAGCTGCCTGTCGGGTGCCAGGATCCGCCACATAACAAACACACTCGGGTCACTCCACAACAAGTACAAATAAGATTGCCCTTGTCCATGTTGGTGTGAATGACCTGAGATGTACCTCCCTGAACTACATGAAAAGCAACATGGAAGAGCTTTCCGATCTTGTAGCCCAAGCAGGTATGACCCTAGCCCTGAGTAGCATCCTGCCATCGCCCAGAATGATACCGCAGTACAAGGACAAAATTATTGACTTCAACAATTGGCTAAGCTTCTGCTGTCATTCTAAGGGGATCCATTATCTGTCTGCCTGGGACGACGTGGTCACCTCTGGGATTCCGGATACTGGCTAAGGGTCTTGCCGCCCCTATAGTGCTTTTTGTAGGCAGGGTTCAAATGACAAATTCACCACCATAACAGGAACAGGCAAGCAAAAACTGAGGGTAATGCTGCTCAATGCTAGAAGTCTAAATCTCAAAATGCACTCGCTTGAGGCACTCCTTAAAATCTGTGCAGCGACTGAAACCTGGTTCAAGGCTATAGAGAGCACCCCTGCATTACCAGGCTATAACTCATACCACACTTTTCGTCCATCTAACCTGGACTAGAACACCAAAGGCGGAGGTCTATCCATATTCATTAAAGATATCTACACCTCCAGGCTAGTTGCGCAGCATAATGCATCCGAGGTTATGCAAGTGCAACTAACTGTGGGCAAAACCGCAATCCATATTGTAGCTTGCTACAGATCCCCCACTATGCCCCAGGATTCCCACTCCTCTTGTCTTGATATACTGGAAAATATTAGGGTTTAACCAAACACCCTAATAATGGGAGATTTCAACTCCCCCACCATTAACTGTCAAAACTACTCCTGTACCAACTCCTTCACTCAACGCTTTCTGGAATTCATAAAATCCATTGCCCTGGATCAACTTATCCACACACCCCCACAGGGGCAACAAAATCCTAGACCTAATCATTACCAACATGAGTGACCGGTGTTCCATACCTGAAATCAACTTCTCGTTGGTCAAATCTGACCATAAGCTACTCACCCGAGATATCCGCATTCTGCCCTCACCCACGGATGCTTCTTACAGAAGTGGTGAACTTCATGACACCCATGCAGATGGACAGTACAGTTTTACGACTGCTGAATCCTACACAAATGCCCTCTGTAAGCACTTACACGAGTGCATGGATCATGCTATCCCAAACAGAACCAAGACACTATCCTCCAAAAAAGGAAGCCAATCTGGTGGTCCCCCGTCATAAACAAACTCTACAACAGAAGGAAGAAACTGTTGCAAAAGAGAGTAAAATCCCATGAATGGAGGAGCTCCCTGGTCGGCCTCAGTAAAAAGCTGAGATCCCGTATAAGATCCTCCCAAAGCTAGCTACGAAAACAAAATCGCTACTGATTCTAAGGGCAACCACAAAGCATTCTATAGCTATTTCATGAATCTCAATGGCAACACCCAGATCTGCCCTGAGTTACAGGACAACGGCACAAAAATGAGAACCAACTGATATTGCCAGCATCCTGGCGGGTAGGTTCAGTGCTAACTTTATCTCCCTCTCACCCACTAAAGGGCCCATATTTATACAGGAAGAATGTGGAGTCCCTATCACATCAATGCAGGTAAAAGCTGCACTCTCTCTAAAACCAAAAATACAGCATCCATGGGACTGAGCAACAAGCCAGGCTGCATTTTACACGAACTTCAGAATGAACTGGCTCCCCACCTAAGCACCATGTTCAATCATGGTCTCACGTCAGGCTTTGTGCCCAGTGAGTGGTGCACAGCAACAGTTATCCCACTCCACAAAGGAGGAGCCACCGCTGATCCTAGGAACTATCGCCCTGTGAGTCTGACGAGCCTGGTCTGTAAGGCCATGGCACATATCATCATGGAACTCATAAACAAAGGCATTGGTAACCTCCAAACTCTGGACCCCACCCAGTTCGGGTTTGTGAAAGGCAGATAGACTTTTTTGAGGCAGTCACCAAAGCCGTAGACGAAGGTAAGGTGGTTCACACAGCCTATCCTGACCTCACCAAGGCTTTCGACACCATCCCTCTCCTTTGATAATCACATTGCCAAAGTGGTTAGAAAATCCTTCTATGTGGCCCACCAAAGCACAAAAGTGTTTGCATCCAGATCGAAAGAGGTCATTGGGCCCCTCTACACATCACTCATCAGACCCATCATAGAGTACAATGCCCCATTTGGGATGTACCTTACAAGACACCTGCAACAACTTGAAAGACCACAGAAGTACCTCACCAAGAGGATCACTGGCCTCAAGCAGATGCCCTATGCAGCTCAACTGAAGAAAGTCCAGCTGTACTCAGTTGCATACCGCCTACTCAGAGGTGATCTCTGCCTGACATGCAAGGCCATGTCCAACCCAGAATTGATGGACATGCTCCACCTAAAGAAAACCATATCCCCTCGAGCCACACTCCCCAGGGATCTAAGCCTTGTGCTCTGGAACAAGATTCCAATCTACATTAGGCAGAGCTCCTCGCTAACCCTCTTCAAGAGAAACCTTGAGTGGATGGGAAACGGACAGTTTACCCCAGGGATCACTTCAGTGGCTGTGCTAGACAGAGGCACAGGGAACTAATCTAAGGGGGCGGCGAAAGCCAACACATTCCGGCTAGGCTTATAAATGCCTTCGGACAGATAGCCTAGTACCTACCTATGAACCTATCCCCCATTCTGGAATTATAGCTAAACTCACTAAACTAGGTATAAATCCCTATGTCACAAGATGGGTTGTCAACTGGCTCACTGACAGAACCTACACTGTAAAAGTTGCAGACTCCAAATCTGACTTCAGGCCAGTGACAAGTGGAGTACCACAGGGTTCAGTCCTGGGACCTGTCCTGTTTGGCATCTACTTCTCTGAAGTACAGGCTAACACAGAAGGCCTCTGGCTAACTAAGTTCGCAGATGACGGCAAACTAGGAGCCATAGTCACGTCCACAAATGATGTCGACATCCTACAGAAGGGCCTCACTGAGATAGATGCCTGGTGTCAGAGGCATGGCCTCAAGCTCAATGCCAAAAAGTGCATTGTCACCCCCTTTGGTAAAAACTCTGTACCCATGAACTACCATGTAAACGGCAATCTATTTAACGTTGAATGTGTGATAAGAGACCTTGGGACCCAGTTGAACAGTAGTCTCTCCTTTGATAATAACATCGCCACAGTAGTCAGAAAATCCTTCTATGTGTCACACCTCATCACAAAAGGGTTCTCATCCAGGAAAAGAGGTCATTGTTCCCCTCTACTCTGCACTCATTAGACCCATTATAGAGTACAACGTCCTTTTTGGAATGTACCTCACATGACATCTGCAGCAGCTGGAAAGGCCACAGAAGTACCTCACTAAGAGGATTACTGGCCTCAAACAGATGCCCTACACTGATGGTCTCAAAAAACTCAAGCTTTACTCTGTAGCATATTACCTAGTCCGAGGAGATCTCTGCCTATCATATAAAGCTATGTTAAACCCAGAGCTGTTGGACATGCTACACCTAAAGAAATCCCAATCCCTCTGAGCTACACACTCTAGGGACCTAAACCTTGTCACCACAATAAACAGGACATGCTGAAAGTAGATTCCTGTCCCAGAGACTTCCTATACTCTGGAACAAGCTACCCGTCTATGTCAAGCAAAGTTCCTCATTAGCACTCTTCAAGAAAAATCTTGATGAGTGGATGGGAAATAGGAAATTCACCCTGGGGGTCACTTCTGTGGCTCTGCGCGACAGTGGTACGGGAAGTTAATTTTCCTGGGTGGCGTAAGCCAGGGAGCCTTGTTGGCTAGGCTTACTTAGGCCCTTGGGCCGATAGCCTAGTACCTACCTATGAACCAGAGAAACACTACCAGTCAGGAAAGCACACAGTAAGCCTTCCACCTGCAGTCCCCAAATCAGACAGGTTAGATCAACCCACTTCTGCCACAAGGGTGCAGAAAAACATCTTCTTAACGTAGAATAGCTAGTTTGGAGCCCAAGTGTAACAAGACCACAAAACTACCCACAACAGCCTACAACTAACTGATACAATGCAATACAGTGCAATTAGCTCTACTTAAAGTAGCAGCAGGCAATACAGTTTTTTGAATCTGCTGAAGTACAGTCACAGTGTACAAGAGAAGTGCAAAAAGATACTTAGAGCCTTTTTGTGTGCTTTCCAGCTCATATTGACCAGGACGACACCTATTGCCACTAGATGAATAATCTTAGTCCTCCTAATGTAAAAGCACAGTACAGGAGTGTCCGGTATGAAATGCTACCACAAACAAACGTAAAAGATACAAAATGCTACCGCAAACAAAATACAGCAGTGTACTGTAAACAGCTTATAAAAGTGTGATTAGTCAATAAAAGTAATTGCTTTGCTTAAATGAGCCAGGAGCCACTTAATTGTACAGAATTTATAAAGGCACTAAAACAAGATAAGCTGATTTAATAAGCCCTGCAGCCAGTAAAACTGTATGCAGAATTCACAAGCGTTTCCCCAACCTGAACAGACCAGGCTTTACCTCCCTGTGCAATTGTTGGAAAATCCACTGACCTCTTGATGTAAAAAAAAGTGCTTGCTAGAGTATAAAAATACAGTATTTTATCCCAACAACTAGCTAGATAAAAAGAAAAGAAAAAGCAAACTGACCACGTCTGTTTAAAACAATAAAAGAATTATTGAAAGTAAGCGCTTTCACGATAGATAGCATATCACTTCATCAGACTCTAGTAAAACCACACAAACTCTGAAATTTAAAATACTGCATATCCAGTCATGAAGCTGCTCATCAATGACATCATTAATTAAGCTCTATTAACTAAGTACAGATGCGTTATGTTGTTGTTGTGTCTTTCGGCTTTTCCCGGTTAGGGGCGCCACAGCGTAACTCCGGTCCGCTAATGATTGGTAGTTGATTTTTATGTGCCGAGTTACCAGCCCTGACGCACAACCTTCAACGAAGGTACGCCCATTCACGCAGGTCTCCACGCAGAAGACGCTCTAGCTGAGAATCGAACCGGACAGCGTCTTACTGTGAGGCGACAACGCTACCGCAGCACCACCACCGCGGGTTTTTTAAGTACAGATGCATATAATATGTTCAAATATAGATGCATATAATATGTTCAAATATAAATTGTACATCACATTAAAAAACTGAACATAACAGGGTATTAATATAAAGTGTATAATACAATAAATAACTAAGCATTTATTTATACATCCTTCAGATATCAAACTGTATAGTCAAATTAAATATATATATTTCTTAAAGATAAAATATTTATACATTTGGTACTTATTACGTTTTTATGACGATAACATTCCATCAAATGCCTCAAAGGCCTTGCTTTTAAGAATGGTTTAAGTGATATTGCACTATTAAGACCTGGAAATCTATCTGCCTTTAATAATAATATCCATTTTTGTTCGAGTTCTTTCACTCTATTATTATTATTAGTTTCTTTTAATTTTGCTATGTCTCTAATATGTTCCTGTATGCGTTCTTTGAGCATCCTGGTGGTTTTCCCAAAATAAAAAGCATAATTTTTGCAGAAGCAGAAATACACTAGAAACTGGGTCCTGCAATCTGCATAGAAATCATTGTTGATGTTAAAGCCAGAAACTGGGTGATGGAAAGAAGATTTACTATATAAAAAGATGTTCTTCATTCCACATTGCTGCAGTCCTAACTATTGGGTAGTCCGCTGTCCAGTCGGCCCGAATACCAGAGTATATGGCTGACGTCGGTCAGGGCGCATTAGACTGACGTCAGTACGTCAGGGTACTAATGCGCATGACCGACGTCATATCCTCAGTCTTTTTTGCCGCATGGTCCGATGCAGAAGCAGTTTTGCGAGTGCAGGTTGGCGTTCTGAAATTTTCTGAAGTCGGAGTTTCAGACCGAATCAGAGTTGGCTAAGTACCCCGTTGGGGAACATTTTGGGTTTTTTTGCCTCAGTATTTAACCGGATGTCAGAAAAAGTGAATAACTGTATTTCTTGTGGGAAACAGATACCTCATAGGGATTACCATACCTTGTGTATACCTTGTTTAGGGCCTGAGCACGGCGTTGTTGGATGCGCTCTTGTGCTAGGTTTAACAAACGCACTATTAAGAGAAGGTTAGACTGTGC
This sequence comes from Protopterus annectens, assembly GCF_019279795.1. Taxonomy (NCBI): domain Eukaryota; kingdom Metazoa; phylum Chordata; order Ceratodontiformes; family Protopteridae; genus Protopterus; species Protopterus annectens. The sequence goes on from NC_056744.1 coordinate 967,883,907, forward strand.
CAGGTTAGTGTTTGGGAAGCGTTGCAATTATAAAATGCCGTCGGATGCTCCGGCCCGCTTCGTCAAAAGCGCAAGGACAAAACAGCGAAGCCTAGGGTTGATGAACCGGCAGTCCCGGACGTCGGTTCTTTAGAAGGCTCAGTGGAGCCAGAGGTTTTGCCAGGAGTTTCTTTGGAGTCTCAGGCAGAGACTTTACTGTTACAGGATGTGCCTTCTCAGGAGGTAGGCCAGGCTGAGGGGCTTCTCAGGTAACTGTTCTTCCCTCTCTTCCCAAGGTAGTTAGAGCCTCTCCTTCTGTTTCCAAAACTTCTTTGAGAGGTAGGCCAAGTTTAGCTTCAGTGGGGGCTTCTCCTAGCACTTCAGGTTCTGTGCCTAAGAAACATATGCTTAAAATGGCAGAAGATTTGATTACTATGATTAGAGGTTCTATGCCCCCTCCTGATAAGAGGCCTAGGGTGGAACCTGAGTTTGATAGTTTTGAACAGTGTTCAGAGGCTTCAGAGTCTTCTGCGGAAGATTTGCAGGAGTATCCTCCTTATTCTGATTCTGATGTGGATGATTCCACTCCTACAGCTTCTCCTCCTGAGGATTTCTCATTTTCAGAGACTCTGCATTCCATGAGGGAGCACTTTAAATGGGAAGGCCAGGATTACTCTGATTCAGGAAAAGGCTTAGGGAATTCTTGTTTTTACCCCAGCATAGGCCCTTAGCTATACCTCCTGTGTTGAATGTGGTGGAAGATGTTTTTGCAGAGGCTTCCCTGAACCCTGATTCTTTGCCTCCTGCTCCTGTTAAACCTGATAGGTACTATAGGGTGCCTGAAGCTCATAAGTATCTTTTAAGAGTCCTAGGGCAGACCCGGAAACTGTTTCTCAGGGACCTAAAGGTGTTAAGGCCTCTGTGGTTAAAAACCCTGTTCCCACTGATAAAGAGGCAAGGGCTTTGGATAGATGGGGAAAGAAAGTGTATACTTCTTCCACTTTAGCCATGAGGGCGTTGAATTGTCAGTTTCACATGCTAAAATATCAAAATTATCTCCTTTCACAACTGAAATCTAAGGTGGATGCTTTGGCGGAAGGTATTGAGTGTAAAGAGTTGCTGGATTTAGTTCATGTGTCTGAACAAGTGGGTAAGCATTCTTTGCAATGTGGTTTTGATGCTGTACAGGCCTCCTCGAGGGTGGCTGCCACTAGTTCTGTTCTTCGCAGGCATGCCTGGTTGAGGGATCAGAATTTAGCTGAGCATGTTAAGACAAGGATTTTGGATGCTCCTTTACAGTCTGATGTGTTTGGTTCGCCTGTGGAAGCAGTTTTAAAGAAAATGGAGGACAAAGCTAAGTCTATGCAAACTGTTAAAGATTTTTGCAGGTGCAGCCACCGAAGTTTAGTAGAAATTGGCCTACTAAGGGATGGACATATCCTGCTTATGATTCCCAGTCTAGGGGTAGGTCTAGGCGTGGTAGGGGCAGAGCTCAAGGTTCTTTTAGGCCTAGAACAGGAGTTCACCTGCTCAGACTTCTGGTGAGGGCAGGGGTCAGTCCTTTAAGTAAACAGGCCCAATGACCTGCCTTTTCAGCTGCCAGTAGATTCTCGTCTGGCAGCTCCTTTGGGAGGAAGACTGTCTCTTTTCAAAGAAAATTGGGATTTAATTACTCAAGACAGATGGGTGTTGGATATCATTCACCACGGTTACAGGTTTTATTTCCATACTTTGCCCCCTTTCAAAGGCATGCCAGACGTTCCTCCTCCACAAAGGAAAGAGGCTCACAAGCAAATTTCTCTGTTACTCCAAATAGGGGCCATTCAGCCAGTCCCTGTATCAGAAAGGGGCCTAGGATTTTATTCTCGCCTGTTCCTAGTACCAAAAAAGGGGAACACGTGGAGACCAATTTTGGATTTATCTATCCTCAACACTTATCTGGACATTCCCAAGTTCAAGATGTTGACGTTACAACAGCTCTTACCTCTGTTGGGCAAAGATCACTGGATGGTAACTTTAGATCTCAAGGAAGCTTACCTTCATGTGCCTATAAGACTAAGTTGCAGGAAGTATCTGCGTTTTCGAGCTGGAAATTCTCATTATCAGTTCTCTGCATTGCCCTTTGGCTTATCTACTGCGCCCAGAGTATTCACAAAGGTTCTGGCTCCAGTGATAGCTTACTTCAGACTAAAAGGAATTCAAATCTATCCTTACTTGGACGACTGCCTGATTCTGGCTCAAGAAAAGGAAGACCTTCTACAGCATCTGGAATATGTTATAGAAGTGCTAAGATGCCTAGGGTATTCTGTGAACGAAATAAAGTCCAGTCTAGTACCCTCTCAAGACATGTGCTTTCTGGGTGTGAGACTGAATACAGCAGCCCAGATGGCCTTTTTAACCCCGGACAAACAAAAGAGTCTATCCCTTTACTTCCATCAACTATCTCATCAGTCCGTGCTGACTGCAAGGACAGTCCTTCAAGCATTAGGGTTCATGGCATCTTGTATTCTGGTGCTTCCCAATGCCAAACTGCATATGAGGAAGCTGCAATGGTATCTCAAAAATGTATGGACACTGTCATTCAAATAATACCTTGCCTTCAAAAAGAATTTTTATGGTGGGCTCAGGAATGTCACCTAAACAAGGGACTCTCTGTGACCCGGCCAGAGGCGAGTCAGATTTTAACGACAGATGCCTCGGACATTGCTTGGGGAGCTCATCTAAATGGAAAGTGGATACAAGACAAGTGGCCTGCCAGACTACAGCATCTACATATCAACATGAAGGAGATGTTAGCAGTCCAGTTTGCATTAATGGCTTTCAAGGAGTTACTTCTTCCAGGGCAGGTGTTGATTCTAACAGACAACACAACTGTCATGTGGTACATCAACAAACAAGGGGAACACATTCTTATCCTCTATGCAGGCAAGCAATGATTTTATGGGAGACTGCGCTCAGCTTGCAACTAACTCTTCAGGCAAGGTTTCTGCCGGGAGCACAGAACTCCTTAGCAGATGTGTTAAGCAGACAAATCATGCATCCCCACAGTGGAAACTGGATCTTCATGTATTTCAGACATTGACAGTGTCATGGGGAACTCCAGACATAGATCTGTTAAACTTCTCCACTAAACCACCAGCTGCCGAAGTTTTGCACAAAGGGGTTTCATCACACAGCTTGGAAAGTGGATGCTCTTTCTTTCAGTTGGAAAAATCTTCATGTGTATGCCTTTCCACCTCTGCCTCTTCTTCCAAAGGTGCTCTTAAAGGTCAGACAAGACAAGCCAAGGATGATTTTAATAGCTCCAGATTGGCCTCGGCAACACTGGTACCCACTACTAAGGAGTCTGGTAGGAAGCCTCCATGGCCTTTACCTTTGATTCCACATCTGTTATCTCAGAAGGACGGTCATCTGCTCAATGTCAAGCTTCACTCTCTTCATCTAACAGCCTGGCATATTCTGTGTTGAAACACAGCAGGTCTCAACTTCCTCAACAAGTTTTAAATGTGATTATGGAAGCTAGAAGACCTAGTACAAGGAAAGTGTACGCAGAAAAATGGAAGAGGTTTTTATTTTGGAGTACAGCAAAGAATTTGGAGATTTCTGAGCCTAATTTGAATGTGGCTCTTCAATATCTTACTGAGTTATTGGACAAAGGTTTGTCCTTCTCTTCCATTAAGATTCATGCTGCAGCAATTTCAGCTCACTATGATTGTGAAACAACACAAGGATTCACCGGAGGTGCAGCGTTCCACAATAAAATTGTGTAAAATGCAAATCAGTTCGGAAGAGGAACGCTGAAGCTTGCAGCACAAACACAATGTCAACTCAAAATATAAAGTATGTAGGTAGCGTACACCAGCTAGATAGTGACATTATATGGGACTTTTTCACCTATCTAGTATGCCATCTGCTGGAGATACTGGGAACTTTCAAGTTTACCAGTGTTGATTAGAACTATTATTAGTCCTCTAAAATGTCTCACAGAGTTTATTATGTTTTTGCGTTTTTTCTATACCTAGTTTTTAATATGTATATACACCTTACTATAAATTAATGTATTGCAGTGATATTTTTAGTATCCACATGTTTTGAACGCCAAACCTCATTAATTTGAGTAATTGTATTCTTAATTAATTAATTGTCATGTGAATATAAGGACTGTGCTTGTTCTACCCATTTGTACAGTCTGAGGAAGCCCACTCTGGGTGAAAGCGCTTACTGAATAAAGGAGTTCCTGTTTTTATACTATTTCGTGTTGCTCGTGTTGCTGGTGTACGCTACCTACATACTTTATATTTTGAGTTGACATTGTGTTTGTGCTGCAAGCTTCAGCGTTCCTCTTCCGAACTGATTCACTATGATTGTGACCCACCTTTGTTTTCGCATCCTTTGTTCAAGCAGTTTCTTAGAGGGGCAAAGAATATAAGACCCCCACGTAGAGCTCCTACTCCTGCTTGGGATCTCAATTTTGTGTTGGAAAAACTTACTCTACAACCTTTTGAGCCTGCGGCTACTGCTGAATTGAAATACTTGTCATGGAAGACTGCTTTTCTGTTGGCTATTACTTCTGCAAGAAGGGTGTCTGAGTTGCAGGCCCTTATGGCAGTAGAGCCCTTTTTGATTTTTCATAAGGATAGGGTATCATTACGTACTAATCCTTCCTTTATGCCTAAGGTGGTTTCTAGTGTGGCTTTAAACCAAACTATTCATTTGCCTACTTTTTATGCAGACCCCCAAAATAAAGGGAAAAGATTTTGCACACTTTAGATGTACACAGGCAATTGCGTTATTATTTAAGCAGGACTAAGGATTTTAGGCAGTCTCAGCAGTTGTTTGTTTCTTTTGCTTTGAGTTAGCAGGGCAAGCCTGTGTCAAAACAAACTATTTCTAGGTGGATTGGGTTTGCATTGCATTTTGTTATTCCCATCATGGCAAGGAGATTCCAGCTGGGATTAGACCTCATTCCACTAGGGCTACTGCCACTTCAACAGCATTTCTAAGGGGTGGCAACTAAGGATATTTTGGAGGCAGCTACTTGGAGTTCAGTGCATACTTTCTCTAAGCATTATCACCTTCCTCTCTACTCTAAGTCTAGGGCTGGTTTTGCCACAGCTATTTTGCAAGGCATGTTGTCAGCTCCTGCTTCTTTATGATTTGCCAGCCTCCCTTACCTCTGCTTTGGGATTCTACCCAATAGTTAGGACTGCAGCAATGTGGAATGAAGAACATAGTACAGTTTTGTACCTACCATAAATGTAGATGTTCGAGGATCCACATTGCTGCAGTCCAATTTACCCTCCCTCCTTCCCCTCTGTGTTTAGGGGTGGTTGTGTAGGTGAGGTTATATGCTGATATTTTTGTATATATTTTTGTATATATTGTACATATTTTTGGTGCAGGTATATTGGGCCTTGTCTTTTTAGGGTCTTCTGACATCTGGGGCAAGAAAAGACTGAGGATATGGCGTCGGTCATGCGCATTAGTACCCTGACGTACTGACGTCAGTCTAATGCGCCCTGACCGACGTCAGCCATATACTCTGGTATTCGGGCCGACTGGACAGCGGACTACCCAATAGTTAGGACTGCAGCAATGTGGATCCTCGAACATCTACATTTATGGTAGGTACAAAACTGTACTTTACATGCTGTACATCACCTACATGGATATGTACCAGTTTTTTGTGATAGTTGCCCCTTCCCATAGCTGTTAAAATACGTCTTATAACAAAGTTGTCTTTTTAACAATTTCTTGTTCTTAAAAGAGAAACTAGGTTTGTTATCTATAAGTCCCTCTAATTCATTGATAGATCTCAAAATATTCCAGTTTTTCTCAAAGATCTCACAAAACCTCTTTGAGTTGCTGGAATAGGTCAACAGAAATCTAACTTAGTTATTATGTTTCTCAGTAGTTTGTATTTCGTAGTTAATATTGCTTGAAAAATAGGGATTACCACTAGAGCTACGTCCATTGTACATTTCCTCAATATTTTTATCTTTCTCTTTACTGTTGTATCCTCTCTGTTTAAATTCATCCTTTAATAAAAGGTCACAGCTTCCTCTAAGCCTTCTTTTGTATTATGTAGCCTGCTCATACGCATGAATTGTCCCTTAAGGACATTTTTACAGACTTGTGGGGTGCATGCTACTCTTATGTAAAATGCTATTTTTGCGACTAGGTTTCCTGTAAAGACTAGTTACCATTTCCTTTAACACTGTCTTATGAATCTTTACATCTAGGAATTCTATCGCCTGCTCTGAATATTGATAAGCGAATCTTAAATCAGTTGAACCTTGTAAGAATTGAACAAATGTCTCCAGGCTATCTACATTCCCTCCCCAAAGCAGAAAAACATCATCTACAAAGCGAGTGTACCTTAGGATGTCATTGGAGAAATTGCTGTGTTCCAGGAATAATTCTTTTTTCCATGAGAACAGTGTTAGGTTGACATAGCTGTTCCCACAAGCTGTGCCCATAGCTACACCAGCCTTTTAAAATTTTTCATCAAAGGTAAAGACATTGTTCTTAAAATTTAAAAATTTTTAAAAACTTTTAATCTGGTCAAGAATTTCTTATTTTTTAAAAACCAGCAAGGTAAAACTAAAAATGAACTATTTGGGGTAAAAAAAAAAACTTTAAAAAGTAATGTTTTTTATAAAATGGTTAAAACTTTTTTGTAATTTTTAAAAAGTCCCCCGGTTTAAAAATTAAGGTGTAAACTTTTTCAAACATAATTTCATGGGCCCTTTTTTAATCAGAAAAAATTCTTTGGGTTTAATTTTCTTGGGAAAAAGTATAAAAAATAAATTAAATATTTTGGGATGTTTAAAATTAAATAGTTAAAAAGTTTTAATATGCGGAATAAGAAATCAAATAATAAATGAATTTATAAAATTTTGGTTTTTTTATTATTAATTTTAAATAATATTTGTTTTGGTGAATATTTTTATATATAGGGGTTTGTTTTGTTAATTAGGGGTATTATATAAATTTAAATAATAAAGTTTGGTTATTTTATTAAATTTTATAAATTTAATTTGTGGTTTTTTTTTTTAAAAATTAAAATTTTATATGGGGTGTTGTTTTTAATAAATAGGTTTTAAAATATTATATTTTATTATTTATAATTTTTTAAATTAATTTTGGGGTTGTTTATTTTTAATAATTATAAATTTTTTTTGGGGTAAATAAATTTAAATTTTTTTAAATATTTGGGTTTATTAATGTTAAATAGATAAATTAATTTTATTAATATATTGTATGTTTTTTTAAAGTGTTTTTTTTTTGTTATTTTTTTTTTTTTGTTTTAATTTTGTAAAAAGTGGTAAAAAAATAAAATGTGTTGTGTTGTTTTTTAAAAATAATTTTGGGGAATTTTAAAATTTTTTTATATTGTTTGGGTTATATATATTATTGTGTGTGGGTATTTTATTTATTTTATTTTTTTTGTGTGTATTTATTATTTAATTTTAATTAAAAAATTTTTTATTCTTTGGTGTTTGTTAATTTTTAAATTATTTAATATTATTAATGGGTTTAAAAAATTTTTAATTTTATTTTTGAAAATTTTTTGGAATTTAATAAATTTAAAAATTTTGGGGAAAAAATAAATTATATTAAAGGGTGTTTTATTTATTTTTTGGTTTTTTTTATAAAATAATATTTTTTTATATATTTATAAAAATTATATTTTTTAATATATATTATATATATTATATATAATTTTTATATATAATATATATATTAAAAATATTTTTTTTAAAAAATTTATATTTTAAAATATTTTTTTTTTTTTTTAAATATATATTTTTTTTTTTTATATATATATAAAATAAAAATATTTGTTTTGGTGTGTTTTATAAAATGTGTTTTGTATATATATATTTATATAATATTATTTGTTGTGTGGGGTATTTTTTTTTTTTTTTTGTGTGTTTTTTTTTAAAATTTTTGTTTTTTTTTTATTTTTTTTTTTTTTTGATTTTTTTGGGGTTGGTGTTTTGTTGTTTTTTGTGTGTTTTTTTTTTTTTTTTTTGTTTTTTGTTGTTTGTTGTGTTTTTTTTTTTTTTTTTTTTTTTTTTTTTTTTTTTTTTTGTTTTTTTTTTTTTTTTTTTTTTTTTTTTTTTTTTGTTTTTGTGTTTTTTTGTTGTTTGTTTTTGTGTTGTGTTTTTTAATAAATAATATAATAGGGTGTTTGTGTTTAATATTATTGTGGTTTTAATTTTATATTGTGTTTTGGGGGGGGAAGATTTATATAAATTTTTTAAAAAAATTATAATAATTTTTTTTTATATTTTATATATATTTTTT